>NC_041386.1:134419599-134488957 GCF_002162155.2 Triticum dicoccoides | reverse complement strand
TTCCCGGCGCTTCGCCGACGTCTTCTCCAGCTGCTGCATATGCTTGCCGGTCCGGCGATGGTTTCGGCGTCCCTGGCCTTGGGCGCCTTCCCTTGCGGTCCTCCTCACCACCGGCGGCGATGCGGCCCAGCCGCTGTTGGTGCTGCTGAAGGAAATATGCCCTAGAGGCAATAATAAAGTTATTATTTATTTCCTTATATCATGATAAATGTTTATTATTCATGCTAGAATTGTATTAACCGGAAACATAATATATATGTGAATACATAGACAAACAAAGCGTCACTAGTATGCCTCTACTTGACTAGCTCGTTAATAGAAGATGGTTATGTTTCCTAACCATAAACAAAAGAGTTGTTATTTAATTAACGGGATCACATCATTAGGAGAATGATGTGATTGACATGACCCATTCCATTAGCTTAGCACCCGATCGTTTAGTATGTTGCTATTGCTTTCTTCATGACTTATACATGTTCCTATGACTATGAGATTATGCAACTCCCGTTTGACGGAGGAACACTTTGTGTGCTACCAAACGTCACAACGTAACTGGGTGATTATAAAGGAGCTCTACAGGTGTCTCCAAAGGTACATGTTGGGTTGGCGTATTTCGAGATTAGGATTTGTCACTCCGATTGTCGGAGAGGTATCTCTGGGCCCTCTCGGTAATGCACATCACATAAGCCTTGCAAGCATTGCAACTAATGAGTTAGTTGTGAGATGATGTATTACAGAACGAGTAAAGAGACTTGCCGGTAACGAGATTGAACTAGGTATTAAGATACCGACGATCGAACCTCGGGCAAGTAACATACCGATGACAAAGGGAACAACGTATGTTGTTATGCGGTCTGACCGATAAAGATCTTCGTAGAATATGTGGGAGCCAATATGAGCATCCAGGTTTTGCTATTGGTTATTGACTGGAGACGTGTCTCGGTCATGTCTACATTGTTCTCGAACCCGTAGGGTCCGCACGCTTAAGGTTTCAATGACAGTTATATTATGAGTTTATGAGTTTTGATATACCGAAGAAATTCGAAGTCCCGGATGAGATCGGGGACATGACGAAGAGTCTCGAAATGGTCGAGACGTAAAGATCGATATATTGGACGACTATATTCGGACATCGGAAAGGTTCCGAGTGATTCGGATATTTTTCGGAGTACCAGAGAGTTACGGGAATACGTATTGGGCCTTATTGGGCCATACGAGAAAGAAGAAAAAGGGCCTCGAGGGTGGCCGCACCCCTCCACTTGGTCTGGTCCGAATTGGACTAGGGAAGGGGGGCGCCCCCTTCCTTCCTTCTCCTTTTCCCTTCCTCTTTTCCTATTCCATATGGGAGGTGGAATCCTACTAGGACTAGTGAGTCCTAGTAGGACTCCACACTTGGCGCGCCCCCTCCTAGGGCCGGCCTCCTCCTCCCTTGCTCCTTTATATACGGGGGCAGGGGGCATCTTTAGACACAAGTTGATCCACGTGATCATATTCTTAGCCGTGTGCGGTGCCCCCTTCCATCATAATCCTCGATAATATTGTAGCGGTGCTTAGGCGAAGCCCTGCAACGGTAGTACATCAAGATCGTCACCACGCCGTCGTGCTAACGGAACTCTTCCCCGACACTTTGCTGGATCGGAGTCCGGGGATCGTCATCGAGCTGAACATGTGCTAGAACTCGGAGGTGCCGTAGTTTCGGTGCTTGATCGGTCGGGCCGTGAAGACGTACGACTACATCAACCGCGTTGTGCTAACGCTTCCGCTGTCGGTTTACAAGGGTACGTAGATCACACTCTCCCCTCTCGTTGCCATGCATCACCATGATCTTGCGTGTGCGTAGGGTTTTTTTTGAAATTACTACGTTCCCCAACAGCTGCTACCGACCATGGGTGGGGTGTCGGGCCTGCGGCTGGTTGCGGGGGTGCTCGCGGCCTGCGGCCTTCCTTATGCAGGCGCCCCTCTCATTTTCGGCGGCACCTCCTCCCCCCGGGCCTCGGTGACGACTTCTGGATCGAGACGACGATGCTTCTAGAGATGTGGCGGACACGGGGTCCTCATGGCGGGTCCTTGATGGCGTTGTTCCGGCCCCGACGGTCTCGGGCCCGCGTCTCTTCAGTGTCCCCCGCCGTTGGTGCTCTGCCGGGCGGCTCCGGCCATGGCAACCGGGTGGCTGCGTGCCTTCCGGCTCACCTAGTTCGCCCATGTTCCGATGGCAAGGCCACGACAGTTTTGGATCTGCGTCCCTCTAGTCCTTGCTTGCCGGCGTTGCTGACGTCGTCGTCCAGACCCCCGTGTGGTTGCTTTGTCGCCTGCCCTTCCCTATATGCCTCAAAGCCTCCTCCTTTTGCCAGATCCAATGCTCCAGGGCTCCGAGGCGGTGCCACCCTCCGACGGCAGGTGCAGCCCCACCAACCCAACTTCCGACAGGGTGGTTCCGACCAACATTGGCTTCTTCTTCATCTTCAATCCCCAATCCGGCGGCTATGGGATTGCTCAGCTTCAGGCCAGGGAGAAATCCCTGCTCGGCTTGCCGGTGTTGGCAACGGCGGCACTTGCGGGTGTCGTTTCCTTCTTGGAGGCGTTGTCATGGCCTTAAACTGCGCCCCTCTTCGAGCTCAGGGGAAACCCTAGGCCTGGTTCCTCCGGACCGGATAGCGACGGCGTCTCAATGTCGTTTTCCTTCTTGAAGGCGCTATTTTGTTCGCTCGCGGTATCCGTCGTATTGGCTCGGGTGATGTCGGAGTTCTGCCTGGTTCGGCTTGGCCACTCTTGGTTTTGGGTTTGGTAGGCTTAGATGTGTTGTATCCTCCACTCGGGCTGAGCATCCCTTCTCTCTGCTCCGGGCACCATGTTCACGCCTGCCTGCATTCGTGTCATGTGTTGTATCCCTTGATGTACTCATTCTACTCTTTCTATCAATGGAAAGATACACAAGCTTTGTGTATTCGCGAAAAAAAAAGTTCTGAATTCAGGGGCCCCCGGAGGTGTATGTAGGTACTAGGTAGGCTAGGGTCTATGGCCCATACTGTAGACGCACGCAAGGAGCAGCAAGCCGATCGATCAATTCATTTCCTCGAAAAAGAAAAAGAGTGATCAGCGATCAATCTGATTCTGACGGTTCCCTTCCTATTATTCCATCACGCCGGAGCCCTAGCCCGCCGACGCCCGACGCCGTGCATGTATTCCCGCCTCGCAGTCGTCATCTAGTAATTTCCTTACTAATATGGTTAAGTTTTTTTTCGAAAAGAGGACTCCTCGACCTCTGCATCACTAATACGGTTAACTACGCGACCGATTTCAATTCTAGGGACCCATCATCATGCCATGTGGCCTTTGCTCAGTTGCTCTTCTCTTAATCCTCTGCAAACTCTAAGCGCTGCGCTGCTGTAGCGCTGAATAGGTAGATGAACTGAAGTTCGATCATCAGGATTCAGGAATTGAGGTATATACTCATATAATGTTGATACAATAAATTCCATGGTTGCATAGTTGGCACCGTTTAATGATTGATCATTGATGCAACAAACAGTTTTATTTACCATGCATCTGATGAATTGAACGGTAAACTGTTTGTTGCGAATGGTTCTTTGTATATTATTCACATTTGAGTTTCTCTTTTTTGCTTCTCGATGTATGTTTCGTTTTGATCTGAATTTTTGAGGGGTTATCTTAATATGTGCTGTGAACATGCATGCTTTTTTTCATATTTTTTGCAATGTTCAAATTTAAATTCGGGCTGCAAGGCACACGGTTTCATGCAAAGGTGCATGTCACCTGATCTGTGTCCCTATATGTGCCGTCCTCCAGTAGTACACATGGCCTATCTTGTTTATATGTGTTGTACCCCTTTAGCTTTTTACTATGCTAGCTCTGTACATAGTCTTTACGTAAAATTAGATAATACCCCACATGTTGTCGCAGGAATATTTTGCAGTACATTTGAGTGAGTTTTGGTTGATAGTATGATAACCAAAACTAAATTACATATGATTTATTGTATTTGGTTGTTGTATAGTTGAAAAATATTTATTAAATATAAATAGCATAATAGAATGGAAAATGTAATGGATGGTTCGCATGTTGAGTTATTTCTTTCATATTAACGGTTGCATGTTGAGGTGGACATTTATTCCATGCATACTACGTGTTGAGGCGCAAGTTGAGAGAAATATATTGGTCGCTAGCTATTTAGATATAAGTGTTAAAATAAAAAGCTATTTAAATATAAAAGATCATAAAATACACCGTGGGAAGAAAATCCTTCCTGCTCGGCTCAAAATTAATGTGCCCTTTAAAATATGGTAGTATAGGGTTCAACAAGTCTAAAATAGTTTTTATACTACTTAAAAAGAACGTAAGGTTCTCATTTCACCTCTCTTTCATCCAACCTGCCATATGCCCATATATATGTCCCACTCTTTTCTTATCCTCTTTAATTTTTTCCTCCCATATTTGATTTTTCTCCCATCCATTCAATTGTCTCAGGTTTATTAATTTACCAAAATAAACACATATTTTGTTGGCAAGTCATTAAATTCTTACTAAATAAGTGCTAAACAATAAAATGACAGAGAAATCATGACGATTGCATGCAAAAATTTGTTAAGACTTTAGCGTATCAATATAATAATATACGTGAATTCTCAAAAAAAAAACAATAATAGAGATACAGTCAGGGGCAAATCTACTAGATTGTTTATACTCCCGTTGCAAAGAATGGGCAATTGTCTAGTCTATATCTATACCTACTAAAAGCAAGGTGCGTTTCTCCGATTTTTTCATCCGTTCACCGCCAAAAATTATTTTTTCCCTCTATCCGAGGTGGTACTAAATTTTCGTACTCCATCTGTTGGCAAAGGAAAAACTATTTATGCAGAATTTTGTACATGGGCTGCGCGCCCTATGGCCCAGTAAAGTCACCCCATATTTTCCTGCCCACGCAGCAATAAATAAATTCTATTTCCCGCTCAATGCGGAAACTAATTTAAACTACGCACAGGGCGCCCAAGACTAGGCAGGTCATTTTTCTATTTGTTCCTATTGCAAGTCTATTTTATTCATTTTTTCAGAAATTCAAAATTAAAAAAAATGTTTGCAATTGTAATTTTTCAATTTTGATTCAAAATTTCGTAAAAAATGCAAATTACAAAATGTGTTCCTACTCTGCAAAATGTTTGGATTTTTTTGTCGTGCCAAAATTTATTCAAATATAAAATACAAAAATATATCCATTTTCAAGAAATGTTTGTATTTTTAAAAATTGTTCAACATCTAAACAAATGCATTTAAAAAAATTCAAATTCGAAAAATATTCTTGTTTTAACGATCTATACCTACTAATAAAGCAAGGTGTGTTTCTCCGATTTTTTCATCCGTTCACCGCCAAAAGATTATTTTTTCCCTCTATCCAAGGTGGTACTAAACTTTCGTACTCCTTCTGTTGGCAAAGGAAAAACGATTTATGCAGAATTTTGTACATGGGCTGCGCGCCCTATGGCCCAGTAAAGTCACCCCATATTTTCCTGTCCACGCAGCAATAAATAAATTCTATTTCCCGCTCAATGCGGAAACTAATTTAAACTACGCACAGGTTGCCCAAGACTAGGCAGGTCATTTTTCTATGTGTTCCTATTGCAAGTCTATTTTATTCATTTTTTCAGAAATTCAAAATTAAAAAAAATTCACAATTGTAATTTTTCAATTTTGATTCAAAATTTCATAAAAAGTACAAATTACAAAAATGTGTTCCTACTCTGCAAAATGTTTGGATTTTTTTGTCGTGCCAAAATTTATTCAAATATAAATTACAAAAATATTCCAATTTTTCAAGAATTGTTTGTATTTTGAAAAAAAATTCAACATCTAAACAAATGCATTTAAAAAAAATTCAAATTCGAAAAATATTCTTGTTTTAACGATATGTTTATAAATTGAAAATAAAGTTTGCATTAAAGAAACACATTTTCTAAAATTCTTCTGCATTTTTAAAACATATTCCCATTTAAAAAATCACAACTTAAAAATGTTCGTATTTTTATATGAAGGTTCATGTCTTTAAGAAATGTATGTGCATTTCAGGAAATGTTCCGTTCAAATTTTTGTTCTTGCTTTGTTCAAAAATGTTTGGAATTTTCAAAAGAACCGTCCATAATTTGGAAAATTGTTCAAGTTGCCAAGTATATTCGGTAGTTTATGTTATGAATTCCACAATTGTGTTCCTATTTTAATATGTTTGAAATTATAATTTTTTGTCATTCCGATTTTTTTCAGAATATAAAATATTATTCCCATTTTTTGAATTTTTTTGGGTTTTTCAAAAAATAATTCAAGATTTAAGAATGTTACAAATTAGAATTATTGTTTTAGTGATATGTTCAAAAATTGAAAATAATATTTGCATTAAAAGACAAATTTCTAAATTTCTTCTATATGTTTAAAACATTTTCCCGTTTCCAAAAATTGTTCACAACTTAAAAAAGCGTATTTTTATAAAACGTTCATGTTTTAAGAAATGTTTGTAGATTTCAACAAATGTTCCACTCAATTTTTTTTGTCTTTTTAAAAATGCGTGTAATTTGGAAAATTGTTCATGTTGCCATGTATATTTGGATTTCATAGTTATCAGTTTTTTAAAAGTTCAAAAAAAAGTGTCGAATCTCGCGTTTAATTATATTCTTTTATATTTATGCTGACCATTGGTTAGCAGAACACGTTTGTTTGAGTGGCTAGCAACATGTGGTCGGGTCTTTGAGGTCGTGAGGTCGATCACTCCCATACTGGACCTGCTCTGCATCCGGCGCATCGAGTTAAGTCGGCTTGTTCAGAATAAGAGACACCATAAGTTATTGACAGTGGTTGCTTCCATGTGGCAATAAAAAAGAATATGCTGGTTAATTATAATTGAAATAAATTATAGGCACGTGTCAATAAAAAAGAATATACTGGTTTGGCCCTAATTAAAGGGTACCATGTTGAACTAGAGAATACAGACATGTGGGGGTCTTGATCCATTCTTATATTGAGCTAGAGGTATATAATTTTATTATCCCGTTGCAACGCACGGACATATGTGCTAGTCTTGGAAAAAATGACATAAGCCACTAATGACACCGAGAACAGACAATCTGTGCGTCAATATTCTTTTCTTTTCGAGAAGGAGGATAAGCCCCGGCCTTTGCATGACAATAAATGAAACTAGATGATGCCCCATGCGCAGCTGCGGTAACTGTATTAAAAAATGCATAAATAGTTACTAAAAATAACTAAATCTGATAAAAAATAAATGCTTGAAAGTTAATAGATGGAAGTTTCTAAAAATAGAGTAATTTTTTTGGATAACTGTTAAAAATATCATTTTGAACAAAAATGTGAAGGATGAATAACATGTACTTCCTCTGTAGATTGAAAAAACGTTCTTATATTATGAAACAGAGAGAGTATGTATGATGTGGCAGCATTACATGCATATCCTAATGCAAAAATAATTGTAAGTTTGTTTATGTGACAGATTTTGCATGGCTTATTGGGATAGAAGACTTAAATGCATGGCTTAGTGGGGACGTTGTGGTGGAGACTTAAGCATGTTGAGAGAATTGAGATTAACTTTTTAAAAACGTAACATCGTGTCACTGTGACACATGACAACAGAGGGACAGTTTTGTTGCTTTGTTGGTTTCACTTCTTTACCCCGAAAGAGAGAGAAAAAAAGTCATGTCAACGTAGGAACTGTGCCATTGCGCGCGGGATGCGGAAACGGAAGCTCTCGCAGACGAAACTGTCAAACTCCTCAAGCGGGAGAAAGAGAGAAGGAAACAAAACGTGGGGAGAGCCACTGATCCGGTTACGACGACCTTTGAGCACCTGCAAATTCTGCGCGCGGCCATCCGCAAGTTCAAGTGTCAATTGAGCTTCTTCTAATCTAACTTGCCCATGATAACAGTTGGCCTTTCGCTTCCAAAATAATTGCCATTCTGCTGCGCATCTTGCTAGTGGTTACCACCGATGAAAATGAAATGCTGCTCCGTCCGTCCTATATACTACTACGTGCTACAACTGACTGAAGAACTGCACGTCCAAACTCACCGTCAGTGTGCCCATCATCGATGGTTGCAGTCTACGTCGCATGAGGTAGCATTCCTACGAGTTCTTTTTAGCAGGTTTCCCAACAAGCTAGCATGATAAATAAGATATTTTCTCACCCCGTTCTTAATTTGAGCCGAGTACATTTGGCCCTTCATACTCTGAAACGGACCGTCGAGAGCACACGACAACAAGACGAAAAGCACAAAATTAGCGTTCAGGTAGCCCACCGTCCGCAGGTTGCTGGAAGAGGCGTCACACATGCTGGTGAACGGTGATGCATTGCATGCACGATGCTAGACCGGCCGGCCGACCTGCAACCGCAAGTTGCTCTACATGTGCGAAGTGCACCCAACGTACCATATCATCGAGGCATTATCCTATCAGGAGATTGGCATATTTGTGCATCGGATCCAAGTATCAAACATGAACTCCCGACCTAATTGTGGATTCTAGCGAGCCTAGCCAGCCGAGCTAGCGACCCAGCCAAGTATCAAACATGAAGCATATCGATGCTCATTCTTTTTGTTGTCAGCCGGAGAGTTTTAAACTGCTTCCCCGCCACTGGCGTATTATTCAGGGATTCGTGTTACTTTCAGCATGCTAAGGTATTTGACTTGGAGTGTTTCTCCTTTCATTGTTGTTAGTTTTAAAACCGAGGGAGTACGGTGAAACCAATCATAGCTAGGGATCGTCTGACGCGGTTGCCGATTGGGACAAAAGACACGGCTCGGCTGATTCACTCCCTCTTGTTTAGGAGACGACTTGTTTATAGCAAAAGGAAGCAGCTTTGCTCTTTTCCAGTGGTGTATAATTCATAATTATGAACAAGTGTATGTTTTCTTTGTGCCGAAAGATTGGCGAGTGACTGGAGTAATATATATTCTAGGGACAGAATAACATTTCTCAAATAATTAATTAATTTCCACGCAAAAATAATAATAGTTAAGTTGTCGAAGGTTGTTTCATTCGCATCATATATGCTCACCATCTCATTGATGCCAATAATCGAAGTGGAACACCATGACAATGCAACAATATGCTGTTGCCCTTTACCTTAGTTGAAAGGTTAGATCGACCGTAACGAGACGAACGACTTGGTGGTCTAATCAAAGATCCAAATGAAGATACCAAGCACGAGAATATCCAAATTTAAGAGTTATATTGTTATTTCGACTAATAGTACATTACTGTGCTCGAGTGGGCCCATAATCCCACTGAAGGATTCTCTGACAAATCCTTCTATCTACAACTCCCATGTGCCTATGTCAACACCTTGTTTCATGTAAAAAATGTGATTGCACCAGAGATCAAGGTCTTTTCCTGATTAATCTCAAAATGAAGACCCGTAATATAGACAATCTCTTGCATAGAGAGAATAGCATAAAGATAATGCTCGCCAAGTCCTGAAGATGAATCAATCAATTGATCCTTTCACATCACATATGCTCATCTTCTCATACTTGGACACCTAGAATCGAAGTGGACACACCATAAAAAAGTTGCTCTTGCCTGTTAACTTTTTTGAAAGGTTAATTAGATCCACTATCACGACTCACAAGACACACAACTTGCTGACCTACTACAAGATCCAAGTGACAATAATGAGTGCAAGAATATCCCAATATATGAGTAGTATTGTCTTAAACTGTTGGAAATATGAGCAATTTACCGAATGATTTTATTAACAAAAGTATTTGATAAAGCATGACTAATATTATAAGGATAAAACTAGTCATGCGATCTGACAGAGAGAAGGTAAATAACATCTGCATATATGAAATTTAACCAAGCTTCTTATCTAGAGCAGACAATAGGGCAAGTTTCATATATGAAGCAGAACCTAACATATCTAGGGCAAACATCAGAACAAGGAACTGCGGTAGGACCTCGAACAGAAAGGAGAAGAACACATACGGGACAGCAGCAACATTAGCACTGGACTTGGGGTCGGTGTCCTCACCAGCCATGTCGTCGAAGAGGTTGTCGACGTTGGGAAAGAAGTCGTTGTCAGGGAAGTAGTCGTCGGAGTCCGAGGCGTCCGTGACGAAGAAGCTAGTAGTCGCGCTGAGCGCTCCCCAAAAACATTATCACCCTTCTCCCATACAAGACTCAAAGAGGTGCAGTTTCGGAGGCTTACTGTCCCGACGCGCGGTGCACGCCGCAAGCCGGGATGAGAAAGACAACAGCAACTCAGAGATTGGAACCGGTGGCGAGAGGAAGAAGAAGTTCTGGTTCATCTCCCTGAGAGGAGCGACCTCCCTTTTATAGGCGCAAGAGAAGGAGGCGAGAGGCTGCGCCGGGAGCTGAAGGGAACGAGGGAGACGAAACGAACAGGCAGCAGCCAAAGGGTGCAGCGTTCGTATTCAATATCCACTACAACAAAAACTTTCCAGCTCTCGAATGACCTTTCGTATACCCGTAGTGCACAGCAAAAATTTAGACATCGGCTCGGCTCATTCCCGCAACCCGCGGCGAGGCGAGGCGTGGCGAGGCAGGCGGCGGAGGAGGAGCGCGCGTGGATGTCCCTCTTGTTCTCATGCTCATACAAGTGGGGAAAGAACCTCCCTTATAGGGAGGTCCAACTCCCACTAAACTAGCAATGTGGGACTAAACTTTAGTAGTATCCCTTGCCTTGCAGGAATGGGCTAAGTGGGCCTCTAAGATTTATTTAGGAATTTCTGAAATAGTTATTGGGTTGTCCCAAAATAGACTAAATTTCAGCAATTCCCCACCAGATCCCAGAGGCACACAGAAATTTGCCTTTGGTTCCAAAAACACTGTTTTATATACCGGTATTGCAGTGGAGACTGTTAAGTTGAACTTTCACCTAGAACTCTATGCTACACTAGTAAGCAACTTGAACAGTGGACTGGGCCTTGAACTACGAGTTTTCTGCGAATCTAGCTTCACACAAAGCCTTGACCGATACTAGGCTACCGTGGGTCTTCCCCGTGGGTGGAGCTTATGCGTCATACTCCGTGACCTTTCATGAGCTTACTAGAGAGAACCCTACTCTCATAGATTGCGACGTTTGACAATCAGACTCATATAGGTGTGTTCTTCAAAAGATGTTCTGCAGGACAACATCTCTGCTTAAATGAGCCACTTAGAACACATTAGGATATACATCAACCTGCCATGCAGATTTAGGAGAGTATTGCATCTTCATGGAGTGGTATTGTTAACGGTAAGGATACTCTCCTCTCAGTTGACCAACAACTTATCTTCCACATCTAATTCACGGGATTTGCGATCACATAGACTAGGTTACCACTGTGAACAACTCATATTATGGGTCTCATACCCATCTCCCTCGACGCATTATCTATCACTATACATGATAGACCCTCAGTAAAAGGATCTGCCCGATTTTTAGACGTTTGGTATAATCCAATGCAATAACTCCGGAGTTTTTCATTTTTCTGACAGACTTTAACCTTCTCTGAACGTGTCTTGATGACTTCATGTTATCCTTTGAGCTGCTCACTTTCGTGATCACAGTTTGATTGTCGCAGTTCATAAGGATGCCCGGTACAGGTTTCTCAACAACCGGCAAGTCATTCAAGAGCCGACGAAGCCAATCTGCTTCGACCGTAGCTGTATCTAGTGTTGTGAGTTCCGCTTCCATTGTTGACCTCGTTAAGATGGTCTGCTTGCAATACTTCCAAGAAACAACGCCACCTCCATGAGTGAATACATATCCGCTCGTGGCCTTTATCTCATCAGCATCTAAGATCCAATTTGAGTCAGTATATGTAACATCCCAAATTTTCAATTTGGAATGTTATACATTAGATCATCATGCATATCATATTTTATTTGCTTTGGGTTTTGATCCTAGAAAATTCTAAGCAACTCAAGGACCCACGGAGAGAGTTGGGGATTTCGTTATTTTCATATTTGAGTTTTTTCTCAAATTTTGAGAATAGGATCATTTGATTTTATTTATTTTATCATCAATTATTTCTATTACAAAAATATGAGAGAGGGAATAAAATGACTTTCCCAAAATATAGAAATATTGAGGATTTAATAAAAAATCAAATAGTTTTATTTCGAAGATTTTTTTGTTGTTTTTATTTGAATTAGGAAAAATGCGCGTTTTTCAAAATTGCATTTAGGACCCAAATAAATATTCACTTTGTCGGGCTTGATTTTAGAAGCCCGACAAAATTTATTTCGGGATTTTTGGAGTCTGTTTAGTATTTCTTTTTATTTTTTTTCCGAGCGAAAAAAATGGAACCGACTATGGGCCGTACTCGGCCAGGACTCCGCCTGGCCGGGGCCTTTGTAAGCCGGGGCAAGCCAGCCCGAAGGCCCAGCCGCCCCGAAACCCTAGCCGCGCCCAGCCCCAGCCCCGCAGCCGCCGCCGCCGCCGATCCGCCGGAGCCGCGCGTCGCCCGAGGTTCGCCGCACCTCGAAATCCGTGCCGTTTAAATTTTTTTTCCGTTCGCCGTTTTTCTTTTTCATCGGATTTTTCCGCGGTTATTTTCTGATCGCGATTTCTGATCCGATTTTCGTTTTAGTTTAATTTTTCGCTCGTTTATCGGAATCCGGTGATTCAAGCGCCTGGAGTTTCGTCTCGAAACCCTCTATCCGAATAATCAACTTAAACAAGTTTTTGCTACTGTAAAATTTGACTTAGGTTCAGATTACTAGAACGAAGTTGTTTTCTTTCGCTGTTTGACTTTCTTTGCTTCGTTCGATTTGATTCTTTTTGCCAACCGGAGTTCTTAAGTTGAACCTTCTGGTTAGATCTCTTATTTGAGTTTTACATGTGCATTAGATGAGTACTTATTGTATGCTTGTTTGTTTGCCTGCGATAGAGTACCCGGAGTGCGCCGCATGTTACTTCGAATCGTTAGGTTTCATGGATCATCAGCAAGGCAAGTAACACTTTGATCATACCTTTTCTACAACCCAGTTTTTTTTGCATTAGATCAATCTTCACACATTGCATGATTAGGATCTAATTAAACTGTGGGATGGGAAGTAGATGAGGTAGTACCTATTACCTGTTTATTATCAAACATTTGGGGAGTTACTTCTACGTTTGCTTATTTTGCCATGCTATGCTAGTAGACGTGGATTGGGTGAGTGAAATCCATGACAGATATGAGATTGATAATTAATGGTTTATCTAAGGTGGCAACTTAAACACACATCTGGGTGGATTGAGGCACCTGGGTATTCCAGGACCTGCCTGTTTTCTTTTGGACCGCCACCCAGGCTCAAAGGGATCATGAGATTTTTTCAAACTAGAAACTTCCGTGTGCAGCCACAAGCCATTATGGGCTCTGACATAGTTGATTAAGTCGTGCGAACTCTTACAGGGTAGACTAGCAGATGTAGGGGAAAGTAGGTGTACCGGTCTATCCATTGTAAGGTGCTAGCGCTTCTGAAAGACTGTGTCTCGGTCATCCGTTTCTCAAACACCACGTAGTGCGAGAAATCCAACGGAGGCGATCGAGTCTTGTGGGGAAAAGTGCGCAAACCTCTACAGAGTGTAACAAACTAATCATGATTAGCCGTGTCCCCGGTTATGGACATCTTGAGTATCTAGTATCTGGATTATCATGTGAATCTCAACATGTTACTCTAAAATTAATGTTGTTGGGTTAATGATGATGCTTAATTGGGATTGAGAATGCTGTCAACCATTCTCAATGTTTAACAACCACCATGATAGTAATTAAATTTATTCCTTTTGAAGTATGGAAAAATTGGCTTTATGCAAAACTGTAACCATAGAGCTTTCCACCAGCCAAATATGCATATAGTATAGCTGTTGCATTCCATTACTCTCTATGTGTTACCTTGCCAGCATATTCCATGTGCTGACCCGTTTTCGGGCTGCAACGTTAATGTTGCAGACTTTTCAGACGACGATTAAGGAGTTTTTAGGTCGTGGTTCTATACTCAGTGATGCCGTTGGAGTTGATGGACTCACTTATCTTCTAAGCCTTCCGCTGTTATCGTAATTAGATGGCCTTAAGCCATATTTATTGTAATAAGTTCTCTTTTGAGACACTCGATGTAATAAGTGTGTGATTGCTACTCTGCTATAAATCCTCCGAGTACTGTGTGGTGTCAGCATTACTGATCCAGGGATGACACCGGAGCACAGAGATCAGACTATTTGAGGTCTGGTCGCTACAGAGATGGTATCAGAGCACACGCTGACTGTAGGACACGACCACTAAGTTAAAGACCTAGATCACTACTCACTCTCTTCTCTTCTGACCTCTCATCTTTTCTATTCTTTAGGATGGCGGATGCAAGGAACAAGTTCACCCAACCGGATGAAGATACACCCTTTGGACGCCACTTGAAGGAAGTCACTAGCTACCTGAACATAGGAGTACCAAGCTTCACGGAAACCTACAACGCCACTTTACCTGAAGAAGAGCGCTGGATGATTCAAGTTCAAATCCCAGGAAGGACGTTCGTGCCAGTCACTGAGCCCATAGAGTTTTCTTTTGATGCACCAACTTGGAGTCTAGGAAAGAGCATGGCAGCTCACATCGCCATGGGACGCATTGGAGAAGTCTACCACAAGGATCTTAAGGATACTATATACCAGATTTGTGGGTGCCGAGATGAACACCGAGAGATGATTAGCACCATGAAGGATAGATCAATCGCAGCTTTTATCGAGGAGTTAAACCAGCACATTTGACGACAGGAGAATCAGATGTGCGCCGACATGATAGACCTGAAGAAGGCTAAGACTAGAATCAAGGAACTGGAGGAAGAACTCAAGGCTACACGCGAAGATTATGAAGAAGAAATTGAAGTATTGGTTGAGAAGAATGACGACCTGATCAAGAAGATTGGAATATTTAGGGGAGGCCCGACACCAGTAGATGAAGACGAAGAACCCAAGGAGATTAGCCCGGAAGACTACATCATCATCGACGACACCGACTCGGAAGCAGATAGTAGCGATGATGATTATGTTGATGAAGCAGGAGCAGATATCATGGAGTCTACAACCGTAGAATATTTCTAGTAGACCACCTCATCAGTAGTAGTAGTCCACCATGTAAATATAGTAGTCCGAGCACTTTGCGATAGTTAGATCGATTGTATGCCTTTGTTTGATTGAATGAAGTGAATTGTTTGCTTTTGCCTCATGTGCATATGGGTAGTGTTTTCTCTTTAGACCCCCTCTATTCTTATATCTCATCTCTTCTAAACCCCAGATGCCTCCGAGACGAGACCCCGGATTTGCCTTTCCGCCGGAGCTCACCCAGTTGATCCAGCAGCAGAACACCTTGATGCAGTTGCTAGTCCAGAATCAGAATCAGGGGAACAACAACAACAACCCACCACCACCACCACCACCTGTTGACCACTTAGCCCGTTTTCTTAGGCTGAACCCGCCGGTGTTTTCCAGTAGCACCGAGTCGATAGTAGCAGATGATTGGCTCCGCAAGACAGCTAGGGAGTTGACCACAGCAGGATGCACAGATGCGGAGAAGGTGAAGTTTTCCGCACATCAGTTAGAAGGACCCGCAGCATCATGGTGGGAGAATTTCACAGCCACCTTTCCAGTCGACACTATCATATGGGACCAGTTTCAGCAGGCTTTCCGTACTGCCCATGTTTCAGCAGGAGCTATGGCCATGAAGAAGCGTGAGTTTCGTAACTTGCGCCAAGGAGGACGGACAGTTGGCCAGTATGTGGAGGAGTTTAGTAAGCTAGCACGTTATGCCCCAGATGACGTTGCTACAGATGCAGCTAAGCAGGAGAAGTTCCTGGAAGGACTGAATGATGAGTTGAGTATGCAGTTGATGGTAGCCACCTTCAACAACTACCAGGAGTTGGTAGACCGTGCTCTTATGATTGAAGGGAAGCAACAGCAAATTGAGAACCGCAAGAGGAAGTATGGACAAGGAAAGTATAATTCAGGAGCTCAGCAGAAGCCACGTTTTACCCCTAGACCGGGAGGACATTTTCAGCATACCCATGGAGTAGGTAGCTCGCACAATCACAATGGCACCAAGAATGGTAATGGGAATGGAGGAAGCAATGGCCAGAACCGCAGCACCCCATCGACCCCAGCCAAGAGAGATCTGAGTCAAGTCACCTGTTTCAAGTGTTCCAAGACCGGACATTATGCCAATGAATGTCCTGAAGGCCAAAACGGCAATGGAAGTTCTGGGAAGAAGCCGAACCCTTTCAACAGGGGACAGGTGAACCACGTTAATGTGGAGGAGGTTGAAGCTCAGCCCGATGCAGTAATAGGTAAGTTTTTGGTTAAGTCATTTACTACACTCATTCTTTTGATACTGGTGCATCGCATTCATACATATCAAGGGGATTTGTGGAAAAGTATAGCCTACCCACTAAGGTTCTCAAAACACCTATGCTAGTAAGCTCACCAGGAGCAGAGTACATGGCCAGTCAAGGATGTTTTCAAGTGCCATTAAGTATAGGACGGCAGGTTTTCCCAACAGATTTAATTATTCTGGAATCTCAAGGTTTGGATGTGATTCTTGGTGTGGATTGGCTGTCGATGTATGGAGGAAACATTAATTGTGCTAGTAAGTCAATTTTGCTTCCATAAGGGAGAAGGATCAAGTATGTATCCCGGCATGCGCCAAACAAGACACAAGTAAATTCATTAACAGGAGTTGTGTAGGAGGAAGTACCAGTGGTAAGGGAATTCCCTGATGTATTTCCAGAGGAGTTGCCAGGCATGCCACCGGATAGAGATATTGAGTTCTTGATTGAGCTATTGCCAGGCACAAGGCCAATATCAAAGAGACCATATAGGATGCCAGCAAAGGATTTGGTGGAAATTAAGAAACAAATTAAGGAGTTACTGGATAAAGGTTATATTCGCCCAAGTTCTTCACCTTGGGGATCACCAGTACTATTAGTAGAGAAGAAGGATGGATCATTAAGGATGGTTGTTGATTATCAAGGATTGAATGAAGTAACAATCAAGAACAAGTACCCGCTACCAATGATCAATGATCTGTTTGATCGATTGCAAGGAGCTAAAGTGTTTTCCAAGATCGATTTGCGATCAGGGTACCACCACGTGAATTATTGATCAAGATCAAATGGAGAAAATGTAGATGTGAAACTATGTTCTTTGAACACCTTCTTCCATGCTATTGAAGCTGGCAAACAGGGGAGTGAGTGAAGAGAGAAGCCATGCCTCTTTCGATGTGAGGCAAGCGATGAACGAGTAGATGCTGCCCTTAGACCAATTCTCTCTTTTGGTAGCTGACACCGAGATGGGCTAGGCTAGGAAACCTTATTCGAGACGATAGGGATGGTAAACAAAGCGATGGGGTATATGTACGAATTGGAATACAAATGAAATCATTCGAGAACGGGATATTCCGAAGACAGCTTTTACCACCAGGTATGGGCTGTATGAGTATACCGTTATGTCATTTGGTCTGACTAACGCGCCTGCCTATTTTATGAACATGATGAACAAAGTGTTTATGGAGTTTTTGGATAAGTTCGTCGTAGTGTTCATTGATGATATCCTGGTTTATTCAAAGAATGAAGAGGAACATAAGGAGCATTTGTGTTTGGTACTTGGAAAGCTCAGAGAACATCAATTATATGCCAAGTTCAGCAAATGTGAGTTTTGGTTGAAGGAAGTAGGATTCCTCGGACACGTTATATCTGGAGAAGGTATAGCTGTTGATCCCACTAAAGTTGATACCGTGACCAAGTGGGAAGCCCCAACTACCGTTGGAGAGATCCAGAGTTTTCTTGAACTCGCAGGTTACTACCGGAGGTTTATTGAGAATTTTTCAAAGATTGCGAAGCCTATGACGGAGTTGTTGAAGAAAGATACCAAGTTCAAATAGACTGAGCAGTGTGAGGCTAGTTTCCAGGAGTTGAAGAAACGCTTGGTTACCTCACCAGTGTTGATTTTGCCAGATCAAACCAAGGATTATGAGGTGTATTGCGACGCTTCACGTCGAGGACTTGGAGCAGTGCTTATGCAGGAAGGGAGAGTTGTTTCATATGCCTCAGGACAACTGAAGCCCCATGAGTTGAATTACGCTACGCATGATTTGGAGTTAGCAGCCGTAGTGCATGCCTTGAAGACATGGAGACATTTCCTCATCGGAAATCATTGTGAGGTGTACACGGATCATAAGAGTTTGAAGTACATTTTCACACAGAAGGAGTTGAACCTCAGACAAAGGAGATGGTTGGAGCTCACAAGGATTATGATATGAAATTGCATTATCATCCCAGGAAGGCTAATGTAGTAGCTGATGCATTAAGCCGCAAGAGCCATATCAATACATTAATGACGGGAGAAATACCCAAGGAGTTAGCAGAAAATCTTTGTGAACTATGTTTGGAAATAGTTCCGAGAGGCTATGTAGCAATGTTGGAAATTCAGTCAACTTTGATGGACAGAATCAGGAAAGCTCAGTAGACTGACAAGGAGATTGCTTCCATAAAGGAGAAAATGAAAGAAGGAAAAGCTAAAGGATTTCGTGAGGATGAGAACAATACCCTATGGTTTGAAGACCGTGTCTATGTGCCCAATGACCCGGAGATCAGGAAGTTAATTCTGCAAGAGGCCCATGATTCACCCAGGGAATACCAAGATGTATTTGGATTTGAAGGATATTTTCTGGTGGACCGGAATGAAGAAAGAAATAGCAGAGTATGTAGCAGTTTGTGATGTATGCCAGAGAGTAAAGATAGAGCATCAGAAGCCAGCAGGATTGTTACAACCATTGCCGATACTCGAATGGAAGTGGGATAAGTTAGGCATGGATTTTATCACGGGATTGCCCAGGACTAGTTCAGGCTATGACTCGATTTGGGTTGTAGTCGATCGATTGACGAAAATAGCTCATTTCATCCCAGTAAAGACCACCCTCACCTATTTTCTAGCCAACCCGAATCTCAAGGGCGAGATTCATCTTAAGGGGGGTAGGTTTGCAACATCCCAAATTTTCAATTTGGAATGTTATACATTAGATCATCATGCATATCATATTTTATTTGCTTTGGGTTTTGATCCTAGAAAATTCTAAGCAACTCAAGGACCCACGGAGAGAGTTGGGGATTTCGTTATTTTCATATTTGAGTTTTTTCTCAAATGTTGAGAATAGGATCATTTGATTTTATTTATTTTATCATTAATTATTTCTATTACAAAAATATGAGAGAGGGAATAAAATGACTTTCCCAAAATATAGAAATATTGAGGATTTAATAAAAAAATCAAATAGTTTTATTTCAGAGTTTTTTTTGTTGTTTTTATTTGAATTAGGAAAAATGCGCGTTTTTCAAAATTGCATTTAGGTCCCAAATAAATGTTCACTTTGTCGGGCTTGATTTTAGAAGCTCGGGAAAATTTATTTCGAGATTTTTGGAGTCCGTTTAGTATTTCTTTTTATTTTTCTTCCGAGCGGAAAAAAACAGAACCGACTATGGGCCGTACTCGGCCAGGACTCCGCCTGGCCGGGGCCTTTATAAGCCGGGGTAAGCCAGCCCGAAGGCCCAGCCGCCCCGAAACCCTAGCCGCGCCCAGCCCTAGTGTAGGATCAAGAAGTAGATGTGTCTAGAGGGGGGTGATTAGACACTTAATGCTCAAGTTGCAATTTTTTAAGCTTTTTCGGTTTAAGTGGAGTTTAGGCACAATTTCAACACACACAATACATATCAAGCAAGCATGCAAAGAGTATATGAGCAGCGGAATGTAAAGCATGCAACTTGCAAGAATGTAAAGAGAAGGGTTTGGAGAATTCAAACGCAATTGGAGACACGGATGTTTTTCCCGTGGTTCGGATAGGTGGTGCTATCCTACATCCACGTTGATGGAGACTTCAACCCACAAAGGGTAACGGTTGCGCGAGTCCACACAGGGCTCCACCCAAGGGTAACGGTTGCGCGAGTCCACACAGGGCTCCACCCACGAAGGGTCCACGAAGAAGCAACCACCCACAAAGGGTCCACGAAGAAGCAACCTTGTCTATCCCACCATGGCCATCGCCCACATAGGACTTGCCACTAGCGGTAGATCTTCACGAAGTAGGCGATCTCCTTGCCCTTACAAACTCCTTGGTTCAACTCCACAATCTTGTCGGAGGCTCCCAAGTGACACCTAGCCAATCTAGGAGACACCACTCTCCAAGAAGTAACAAATGGTGTGTAGGTAATGAACTCCTTGTTCTTGTGCTTTAAATGATAGTCTCCCCAACACTCAACTCTCTCTCATAGGATTTGGATTTGGTGGAAAGAAGATTTGAGTGGAAAGCAACTTGGGAAGGCTAGAGATCAAGATTCATATGGTAGGAATGGAATGTCTTGGTCTCAACACATGAGTAGGTGGTTCTCTCTCAGAACATATGAGTTGGAATGGTGTATGTGTTCTGATGGCTCTCTCCTTGAATGAAGAGGATGTGGAGGGGTATATATAGCCTCCACACAAAATCCAACAGTTACACACAGTTTTCCAATCTCGATGGGACCGAATCAACAAACTCGGTCGGACCGAAAATGTAAACCTAGTGACCGTTAGAGATTTTCGGTGGGACTGACATGCAACTCGGTAGGACCGATATGGTTAGGGTTTGGGCATAACGTAATCTCAGTGAGACCGATTACACAAACTCGGTGAGATCGAATTTGGTAATTAGCTAACCAGAGAGTTGGTCAGGCAAACTCGGTGGGACCGATTTGCTCTTTCGGTGAGACCGAAAAGTTACAAAAGGGAAACACTGAATTTACATTGCAATCTCGGTGGGACCGATTCTCTCTTTCGGTGAGACCGAAAAGTTACGAAAGGGAAACAGAGAGTTTGCAACCCCATCTTGGTGAGACCGAGATCCCTATCGGTAGGACCGAATTGCTAGGGTTTGGCAGTGGCTAATGACAAGTGAAACTCGGTGGCGCCGTATAGGAAGAATCGGTAGGACCGAGTTTGGCTTAGGGTTTAGGTCATATGTGGATATGGGAAAGTAGTTGAGGGTTTTTGGAGCATATCACTAAGCACATGAAGCAAGAGGCTCATTAAGCAACATCTCATCCCTCCTTGATAGTATTGGCTTTTCCTAAAGACTCAATGTGATCTTGGATCACTAAAATATAAAATGAAGAGTCTTGAGCTTGAAGCTTTAGCCAATCCTTTGTCCTTAGCATCTTGAAGGAGTTCCCACAACTTTTAGTCCATGCCACTCCATTGTTGAACTTATCTGAAACATGCTAGATAGAAACATTAGTCCAACAAGAGATATGTTGTCATCAATTACCAAAACCACCTAGGGAGCACTTGTGCTTTCAATCTCCCCCACCGCTGCCGCCGCCGATCCACCGGAGCCGCGCGTCGCCCGAGGTTCGCCGCACCTCAAAATCCGTGCCGTTTAATTTTTTTTCCGTTCGTCGTTTTTCTTTTTTGTCGGATTTTTCCGCGGTTATTTTCTGATCGCGATTTCTGATTCGATTTTTGTTTTAGTTTAACTTTGCTCGTTTATCGGAATCAGGCGATTCAAGCGCCTGGAGTTTCGTCTCGAAACCCTCTATCCGAATAATCAACTTAAACAAGTTTTTGCTACTGTAAAATTTGACTTAGGTTCATATTACTAGAACGAAGTTGTTTTCTTTCGCTGTTTGACTTTCTTTGCTTCGTTCGATTTGATTCTTTTTGCCAACCGGAGTTCTTAAGTTGAACCTTCTGGTTAGATCTCTTATTTGAGTTTTACCTGTGCATTAGATGAGTACTTATTGTATGCTTGTTTGTTTGCCTGCGATAGAGTACCCGGAGTGCGCCGCATGTTACTTCGAATCGTTAGGTTTCATGGATCATCAGCAAGGCAAGTAACACTTTGATCATACCTTTTCTACAACCCAGTTTTTTTTGCATTAGATCAATCTTCACACATTGCATGATTAGGATCTAATTAAACTGTGGGATGGGAAGTAGATGAGGTAGTACCTATTACCTGTTTATTATCAAACATTTGGGGAGTTACTTCTACGTTTGCTTATTTTGCCATGCTATGCTAGTAGACGTGGATTGGGTGAGTGAAATCCATGACAGATATGAGATTGATAATTAATGGTTTATCTAAGGTGGCAACTTAAACACACATCTGGGTGGATTGAGGCACCTGGGTATTCCAGGACCTGCCTGTTTTCTTTTGGACCGCCACCCAGGCTCAAAGGGATCATGAGATTTTTTCAAACTAGAAACTTTTGTGTGCAACCACAAGCCATTATGGGCTCTGACATAGTTGATTAAGTCATGCGAACTCTTACAGGGTAGACTAGCAGATGTAGGGGAAAGTAGGTGTACCGGTCTATCCATCGTAAGGTGCTAGCGCTTCTGAAAGACTGTGTCTCGGTCATCCATTTCTCAAACACCATGTAGTGCGAGAAATCCAATGGAGGCGATCGAGTCTTGTGGGGAAAAGTGCGCAAACCTCTGCAGAGTGTAACAAACTAATCATGATTAGCCGTGTCCCCGGTTATGGACATCTTGAGTATCTAGTATCTGGATTATCATGTGAATCTCAACATGTTACTCTAAAATTAATGTTGTTGGGTTAATGATGATGCTTAATTGGGATTGAGAATGCTGTCAACCATTCTCAATGTTAACAACCACCATGATAGTAATTAAATTTATTCCTTTTGAAGTAGGGAAAAATTGGCTTTATGCAAAACTGTAACCATAGAGCTTTCCACCAGCCAAATATGCATATAGTATAGCTGTTGCATTCCATTACTCTCTATGTGTTACCTTGCCAGCATATTCCATGTGCTGACCCGTTTTCGGGCTGCAACGTTAATGTTGCAGACTTTTCAGACGACGATTAAGGAGTTTTTAGGTCGTGGTTCTATACTCAGTGATGCCGTTGGAGTTGATGGACTCACTTATCTTCTAAGCCTTCCGCTGTTATCGTAATTAGATGGCCTTAAGCCATATTTATTGTAATAAGTTCTCTTTTGAGACACTCGATGTAATAAGTGTGTGATTGCTACTCTGCTATAAATCCTCCGAGTACTGTGTGGTATCAGCATTACTGATCCAGGGATGACACCGGAGCACAAAGATCAGACTGTTTGAGGTCTAGTCGCTACAGTATACCCTTCAAGCACCTTTGGGTGCCCAGTGTAGTGAAATCCATAATTCGTAGTGGCTTTCAAATAACGCAATCTCTAGAGCTTTCCAATGCACATCTCCTGGTTTTGAGACAAACTGACTCAGTTTGCTAACAGCAAAAGAGATGTCAGGTCTTGTAGCACTGGCTAAGTACATAAGGAGCCAATAATCTAATTGATCTCTAGCAATTCTTCGATTCTTTTGAAGCAGCACACTAGCATCATATGGTGTTGGAGAGGGCTTGCCGTCACTATAGGCAAAGTGACTCAAGATCTTTTCCACATAGTGAGATTGAAGCAATGTAATCCCACCATCATCGTCTCTTAACAACTTGATGTTTAGAATGACATCAACCACCCCTAAATCCTTCATCACAAAATAACGAGATAGGAAATCCTTGACCTCCTTAATAACATTCAGATTTGTTTCGAAAATCAGTATGTCATCAACATACAAGCAAAGGATAACTCCCTCGCCCCCACCATGGCAATAGTACACACATTTGTCAGCTTCGTTTACAACAAATCCTGCAATTGTTAAAGTTCTTTCAAACTTCTCATGCCACTATTTGGGTGCTTGCTTGAGTCCATACAAAGCCTTTAGCAACTTGCACACTTTTCCTTCCTGACCATCTAGTACAAACCCATCTGGTTGTTCCATATAAATTTCCCCGTCCAACTCTCCATTTAGGAAAGCAGTCTTAACATCCATTTGATGAATGAGAAGACCATGTGAGGCAGCTAGTGAAAGTATAACTCGATTAGTGGTCAGTCGAGCCACAGGTGAGTAAGTATCAAAAAAGTCTTCACCTTCCTTTTGGGTATAACCCTTAGCCACGAGCCGAGCCTTGTACTTTTCAATAGTACCATCAGGCCTAAGCTGCTTCTTGAATACCCATTTGCATCCTATAGGTTTGAACCCATAAGGACGATCAGTTATCTCCCAAGTTTCATTCGCCAAGATGGAATCCATCTCGCTACAAACCGCTTCCTTCCAGTAGTCAGCATCTTCAGATGCATAGGCCTCTAAAATAGAACTGGGAGTGTCATCTATGAGATACACAAGAAAATCATCATCAAAGGACTTTGCAGTCCTCTGATGACCCACAAGTATAGGGGATCTATCGTAGTCCTTCGATAAGTAAGAGTGTCGAACCCAACGAAGAGCAGAAGGAAATGCTAAGCAATTTTCAGTAAGGTATTCCTTGCAAGCACTGAAATTATTGGTAACAAATAGTTTTGTGATAAGGTAATTTGTAATGGGTAATAAGTAATAAAAGTAAATAAGGTGCAGCAAGATGGCCCAATCCTTTTTGTAGCAAAGGGCAAGACTGGACAAATTCTTATATAAAGGAAAGCGCTCCCGAGGACACGTGGGAATTATAGTCAAGCTAGTTTTCATCATGTTCATATGATTCGCGTTCGGTACTTTGATAATTTGATATGTGGGTGGACCGGTGCTTGGGTACTGCCCTTCCTTGGACAAGCATCCCACTTATGATTAACCCCTCTTGCAAGCATCCGCAACTACAAAAGAAGTATTAAGGTAAACCTAACCATAGCATGATACATATGGATCCAAATCAGTCCCTTACGAAGCAACTCATAAACTAGGTGAAAGAACATGCGGTGCCCCCATGTTTGGTTTTGGTAATTGATGAGAATCTCTACGGACTAATGGTTGCATTGAGTTATATTTGAAGGATTTTTCCATAGGCATTTCTTGAAGTCCATGTGTTGGTCTCAAGGAGTTTATGAGTTGACCAAGGTGATATTATGGAATTATCCAAAGTTGGGTCATGCATCATCCAAATGAAGAGAGTTGGAAAGGTTCAAGGTTGATCAAGACTAAGTCAAGAGTGAATCAAGTTGATCAACTCACAAAGCGTAGAAGATGTTCTGAGAGAGATCAAGTGATCCCATGGTATGGTAAGCATTGTCAATTACGCTTTGTGTACTAACCCATGGTCTTCATGAGAGTTCTTTGTGGGGTTAGGTTGCCGTGTGCAAGTTCAAGTGATGCATCACGAAGAGATCAAGTGCTTGAAGCTTGCCGTCCATTGTGGTGAAAATGGACTTGTGAAGGTGTGCGGAAGAGTGGCTCACCCATAGTGGAGTATGGGGGAGCAATCTACTAGTCTTCACCAAGCCAACGCAATCAAGAAAGGTGGTCCAACTTGAGGGAGTCAAGATCGTCATCATCTAGCTCAAGTGGACCATGTGCAAGGCAAAGGTTTGCCCTTGATAGGTTTCTATTTTTTTCGTCTCATGGTGGTAGTTGGGAGACCGGGTTATAGGATCGATTGCCGTACTATCAAGGGGGGATCTCGATGAGTAGCTTGATCGTATAATTTGTAGAGAGCTCAAACCATTGCATCCTTGCATCATCTTTCTTGGTTCTTGTTTGGTTCTCTTTGTGAGTATGGAGCTTTTGGTCATCTTGATGACAAGCTCGAGTTCATCGAAAACGGAGTTCACATGCATCTTCTATGATGTTTTCGGTGTTGGAGGTTTTACCGGTCTTATTCGAGGAAGGGTTCTCACCATTTTATTATGGGCCTTTTATAATTTGCTTTTTATTGTTATTTGTATCAAGATTTTGTTAGCC
Organism: Triticum dicoccoides; assembly: GCF_002162155.2. Classification (NCBI taxonomy): domain Eukaryota; kingdom Viridiplantae; phylum Streptophyta; class Magnoliopsida; order Poales; family Poaceae; genus Triticum; species Triticum dicoccoides. The sequence continues at coordinate 134,463,159 of NC_041386.1, read as the reverse complement.
CTTGTCGCTAGCTTTCCAACACACTTAGTTTCGTTGAATTCGGAGTCCGTTTGCAGAAGTTGTGTCAGTTTTGGTGTCCTTAAAAAGTCTGCAGCGGTACTACCGCAGCTACTTCCGTGGCTACTTCCGCGCCGGACCAAAAAATCATCCCAAGTCCAGCGGTGGTAGGCACGGATGTATTTTTAGTACCGCTCGCAAGGAGTAGTACCTCTACCCCTTGCGGTAGTATCGTGAGGTCGAGCGGTAGTACCGCTCTGTGCGGGCTGTGAGCATAACGGTTGGATTTTTCCCCACCTATAAAAGGGGGTCTTCTTCCCCAATGAACTTTATCTCTTGAGCTCGTGTTCTTACCCCATTGTTGACCTTCTTCGAGCTTGCTAACTCTCAATCCCTTCATGGATTCTTGCTAGTTTTTGAGGGAAAAGAGAGAGGAGATCTAGATCAACATTTCCACCAATCACTTTCTCCTCTATGTGAGGGGAACCCCTTGGATCTAGTTCTTGGAGTTCTTGGTGTTCTCCTTCTTGTTCTTCCTCTCATTTTCCTCCCTAGCATTAGTTGCTTCGGTGGGATTTGAGAAAGAAGGACTTGGGCACTCCGTGTGCCCTTGCCATTGCATTTGGTGCATTGGTTTGAGTTCTCCACGGTGATACGTGGAAGTTACAAGTTGAGAAGCTTATTACTCTTGGGTGCTTGGTACCTTTGAGTTTGTTCTTCTTGGGTGCTTGGGCGCCCTAGACGGTTGGTGGTGTTCGGAGCTCAATGATTGTGGTGTAAAGCTCCGGGCAAGCGTCGGGGTCTCCAATTAGGTTGTGGAGATCACCCCGAGCAATTTGACGGGTCCCGGTGACCGCCGCCAAGCGTTTCCAAAGTGTACAGGTTCGGTGACCGCCCCCAAGGGTTGCCATTTGTACGGGTTCGGTGACCGCCCTCAAGGGTCCCTTAGTGGAATCACGGCATCTTGCATTATGCGAGGGCGTGAGGAGATTACGGTGGCCCTAGTGGCTTCTTGGGGAGCATTGTGCCTCCACACCGCTCCAAACGGAGATTAGCATCCGCAAGAGTGTGAACTTCGGGATACATCATCGTCTCTGCGTGCCTCGGTTATCTCTTACCCGAGCTCTTTACTTATGCACTTTACTTTGTGATAGCCATATTGTTTCTTGTCAGATATCTTGCTATCACCTAGTAGTTTATCTTGCTTAGCATAAGTTGTTGGTGCACATAGGTGAGCCTAGTTGTTGTAGGTTTTGTGCTTGAAAAATTAACCTCTAGGTTTATTCCGCATTTGTTCAAGCCTAAACCGTAATTATTTTAAAGCACCTATTCACCTCCCCCTCTAGGCGACATCCACAATCTTTCAATTGGTATCAGAGCCTCGTCTCTCTTTGTTAGGCTTAACCACCTAGAGAGTAAAGATGTCGACTAGGGGATTAGGATTCTCTGACACTCTTAATTTCGATGGCACACATTTTGATGTTTGGGTAATTCACATGCTTAAGCTCTTTAGGGTCATGGAACCAAATTTAGCGCGAATTGTAGATATGGGGTTTTCTCCTCCAAAGGATCCCCAAAGATTATCTTTAGAGGATGAGAAAAACTCTTATCTCAATGCTCAAGCTTCTAATGTGCTTTTCGATGCTTTGAGCAATGTAGTTATATTTCAACTCATGCCGTTCCGGGAGGCTCATGAGTTGTGGACAAAGTTTCAAGATAAATATGGTGTGTCCAAGATTTGTGGGGATGATTGTTCTCCCTCCACCTCTAGCCGTGTTGCCTTCTCAACTTCTTATACTTCATCTACATGTAGATTGCCACAAGCTAATGTTATGGTGAGTAGTGTTGATCATTGCAATGATGATAGTGTGCTTATCATTTATGAGTCTTATCACTATCTTGTTGCAATGCTCCATCTTCGGACTTTAACACTTTGTGCACCTCAAATGTTTCACATGCTTGTGTTGATAGTCCTTGCATATCATGTAGAAATTGCTTGACTAAATCTCATGATGATATGCTTGCTATATCTTGTTGCCATGATAAAAATGCACGTATTTCCTCGAGTTGTTGTGCTAACAATGTTGAGGAAACCCAACACTCCATGGAACAAGATGTGGTCTTGAATGGTGCTTCAAGGGATCCTACATCATCATCTATTGCTTTTTGCCTTATGGCCAAGGCTTCAAATGTATCTCCCACTTTGAATCCCAATATATCCTGTGATGATATTGATGATGGCAAGAGTGATGATGATGTCGATTATGATGAAGAGAATGATGATGTTGCCTCCTTAAAAATTAAGGGGGAAATGATTTTTAAAGCTCTTCTTAAGAATAAAATTGCTCGTTCCAACTTCATGAAAATCATGTCTATTGCTATTGAGGGCAAGAAATATATTGATGAGTTGGAATCTCGTCTTGAGGAGCATGAGGTCACCAATGATAAAATGGAAGGTCATGAGCGTGATTACACTAATGAGATTGCAGACCTCTCTCAAGCTCTTGAACTTGAACAAACCACCAAGGAGTCTCTTGAGGAGACTTTTGCTCTAGAATTATCTAGAGTGAAGGAATCTCATGATAGAGCTCTTGAGGTGGCCAATGTTTTTGAAACAAAAAATGCTAAGCTTGAAGTTGCTCATGATAAACTCCTTGAGGGTTTTGAGCACCTCAAAAATGGCTCAAGGGTCATCAAGGGTGAGCTCATCAAACTCATCGAGTCTCATGCACAACTTAAAGCTTCTTATTCAAAAGATCTTGTAAAGTTTCCTTCTCCTCTTGCTATTATTGATGATGCTTGTGCTACTAACTCTATTACTTGTGAAGCATCCAGTTTGAAGGAGAATGTTGAGCTTCGGGCTCAACTTGGGTTGCTATCTAGCAATTATGAGAAATTGGAAGGAAGCCATGCAAAGCTCTCAAGCTCTCATGATGATCTTCTAGTATCCCATAATGCACTAAAAGATAGCTCATGAGGCCATGATTGCTAAGGTAACATATAGTGAGCCTCATGTGGATACTAGCACTACCTCTAGTCAAAATGCTATATTGCCATGTGCTAGTCCTTGTAATTAATCTACTCATAATGTTGGTACATCTTGTGATGAATCGCTTTCCTTGCCTTGTTGCTCTAATGATGAAGCTTATACTTCCTCTAGTACTTGTGTTGAGACTAACCATGTAGAGGAAATCAAAGAGCTCAAGGACCAAGTCACTTCTTTGAAGAAAGATTTGGAAAAGTGTCATGAAGGGAAATTTACACTCAACAACATTTTGAGCGTGCAAAAATCCCCCAATGACAAAGGTGTACTTGGATTCAACTCCAATAAGAAGAAGAAGTCCAAGAGCAACAAGAAGAAGAGCCAAAAACAAGTCAAGAAGGCCAAGATCATTTGCTTCAAGTGCAAAATTGAAGGGCATCATGTTAGATCTTGCCCATTGAAGAATAAGCCCATTAGTGACAAGCAACAAGGGAAGCGGCCACAAGTTCACTCTCATGCTCAACCTCAAGTTGAAGAAAGGCCTCTTCCCAAGAAAACTCAAGCTAATGCTTCTCAAGTTGATAAATCAAGTGAGAAGGAAGTGAAGAGTAGACGTTGCTACCTATGTCGTGAGAAAGGTCACCTCGCTTCTTCATGCACTAGTGGTAACTTATCCAACCCAATTATTATTGATGATATCTATTCTCTTGGGAAGGATAAGGTTGACAATGTGTTTGCCAAAGTTGTTGGTACTCAAAGTGGTGTCAATAAAAGAACCATTTGGGTAGCCAAGCCTATTGTGACTAATCTCTTAGGACCCAACTTGGTTGGGGACCAACAAGCTCAAACGTGATCAATAGGTGTTGTTAGAGGGCATTGGAGACTTGGCTACATTATGAAGAATTAAGGGGACTTCATCATTCTTATTGTCTCAAGCCAAGTCAATTGGGTTATCAAGTTTCTATACTATATCCAATGTCCCTCCCTCCGGTAACTTGTACTTAATTACTTGCCCCTTTGCATGTTTGGTTTTGTTCCTTGCATGTGTTTGTATATGTTGTGCTTCCAACTTGATTATCTTGAGCAATCAAGTATGTGTGTGTTTGTTTGCACATCATGCACGTGTGTGTCGTGCGTAGAGCCTTTATGCTTCTTTTTGTATCTTAGTTGGCTCTTGTGAGAGATTAATGGAACATCCCATTATGGGGGAGCGATATGCTTTGTGCACCTCACAATCCTATAAATGTGTGTACATGAGGAATACCATCTAGTATTGATATTACAAGATTATCTAGTCGCCATGTGGTATGTCTTCTCATGAGAAATTCAAATTCTTAATAGTCCATTAATTATCTCTTGTTGGATCCTCTTATTGCCTCTTGTTAAGTTTTTATTGGTATCACATTATGGGGGAGTAATATGCTATGTGCATATTACAAGCCTAGAAAATGTGTACATTTGAGATATTATCACCTAGAATTGATATTGTAAATTATCTTGTTCCTAGGTGGCATGTTAGCTCTACAAGTTGCAATTTGCTTGTGTTTGGTGTGAATATGATGTTGGATATCCTTGCTATCTACCAACGGGAATTTTTTCCAAATACTTCTTGTCTTTTGACAATTGGTACTCACTTTTGTGTGGTAGACATTATTGATCATCTTTACATTGGCCTTTGCTTTTACTTTCCTTATCTCTTGCCTAGGATTGTGTCAACTCCCATTGTTTTCCATAACACTTGTGGATCTTGTTATTTCCTTGACCTTTTCTAGTGTTTGTATAGATATAGTGAAAGTAGTGATCCCAACTTGTGCCTTTTGTATTCAAATGCAAATTCTCTAATGCACTAGTCTTGGGGGAGCTATCCTATTTTCTATAAAACACTCATCTTGTGATCCTTATCAAGTGTGTGTTGGTGGAAGGCAAGCCGTTTTCGTTTTGGTACTTTGTGCCATCATGAAACTTTGTAGAGAGCTTGGTTTGTTTGGAACCATCCTCTCTTTTGGGAGTTTGATATCTTTTATTTAGTGTGTATTAATGAATATCTCATTCCTCGATGTATCTGTTATGGATATCCTCCAAGTGATGATTTATTCATTTGGTATCTTTTCTTCACTTGTCATTTCTTTGTCAATTGGTATCGGTTCTTGAAAGTCTTGAGCATGCATATTAACTTCATGTAGTTTCTTTGACATGCTTTCATTCTTTCTTTGACCCAATATATAGGGTAAACTCCACCAAGTCTCAAATTGGATGAGATGTGCATGAAATTCATTTTCGTATCTATATGCACATTTTTATGTGGAGTTTGTCCTATCTACTATTGGTTCTCTAACTCTTGGTCCCAATGAGTTTGGGTACCATTTTGTTTGTGTCGTTGTTCTAGGAACAATTGGAGATGCATTGGATGCTCGACTCACTCACAAGGAAGGTGTTGTCATCATGTGCTTATTGGAGTCGAGCTAGGATGATCAATGAACTACTATCTATCTTCGATTGGTATCTACTACATCCTTCCAATGTTAACTCGGTAACAAGTATCTTCATATTCTTCATGCACACATTTCTTGCATCAACCTTGTGTAGGTTGTATCATGGCATGTTATTCATTCATTCTTGTTATACTTGCTTCCTTTCTCAAAGCATCCCAACAATGATCTCTTGTTGATAGTTGTGATTTCTTTGTTGTTCGTGTGTGGACTTCATTTATATACAATAAGACCATATCTAGCCAAGTGCTTTGCTTTCAAGCAAATATCTTATTGGTATATTTATGACTTCCTTGTGGATATCTTGTTCTTTCCTTGTAGTAACCATTTCTTATGTGCATCCTTCTTTGTGGATTGATATCATCATGATTTTCATCTACCTAGAATCTTATACACTTGAGAGAAGTTACATCATTAGTGGATTTCCTTATTCTTTCACGTCCACCCTTCTTTCCTTTGTATTTCCTAGGTGGCTCTGTGAAAGGATTTGTCTTGAGTGCGGGTCATTTCTCATTGCATCTTGTTGCACTCTTCTGTGGTGAAGATCTTTTTCCTCTTGCTTGTTATGATGAGGCTTTTGCTAATTTAATTGGTATCCCTCCTCTTAACAGAGCTTCCTTTTATATCTTCACCATGGATTGTCACAAGCATAGATTCTTTATATGCTTTTTAGTGAGCTTGTGAACCCTTTTGCTAGTTGTGTGTGGGAATGACATGCCTTGCACCGTGTATCTCATACATTCAAGACTATATTGATGCTTAATGCTCACCCTTACATTAGCCTTCTAAGTGCTTTGCCATGACTCACACACATCATTTTGGTTGAGCCTAATCTTAAGTTGCCTCTTTTATATGTTGCTCAACAATTTGTTTGTTGCAAGTGCTAGGCTTTGTTTCCTACTTGCTCTCTTGCACTTGTTGTTAGTTTCTATTGTCTTTGGGGGAGCTATGATCCTATTTTGTGCACTTTGTATTCAGATACAAAAATTCTTATTTGTGCACAAATCATGGCGAGCTTCTTTAGTTTCTTTAGAACACTCCTCTGCTTATATCATAATATCTTTAATTCATGTGGCTCGTAGGATCTTTGGTCTAGTTGGTTCAATTGGTATCTTTTTATAGCTTGCTTCAATTGGTATCTTTTGATTGCTTGATTGCTTGTGTCTCCCTCGGTTATGTCTTTGTGGCAATCTTCCTTTAGCAATCTTGGTGCCTCCTCCAAGTATTACCTTTGGATATGTGTATTGCATTCCACTCTCTTGTTGAGAAACACAAAACTTTTGGAGGAACACCTTTTATATTGGTCTTCTTAGCTTTCCGCCCATTTTGGCAATCGATGCCAATGGGGGAGAAGTTTCAAAGAGTTTTGTGGATAAGTCTTGATAGTTTTCTACTTGCTTTGGTTTTGTTCCTAAGCATTTGCATCTCATACGCATGCATTATTGTTGTTGCATTGCATGGTGATGCATAATTCCTTGTATAAACTCTCTTGAAAGTGATTGTCATCAATTACCAACATGGGGGAGATTGAAAGAACATGCGGTGCCCCCATGTTTGGTTTTGGTAATTGATGACAATCTCTATGGACTAATGGTTGCATTGAGTTATATTTGAAGGATTTGTCCATAGGCATTTCTTGAAGTCCATGTGTTGGTTTCAAGGAGTTTATGAGTTGACCAAGGTGATATTATGGAATTATCCAAAGTTGGGTCATGCATCATCCAAATGAAGAGAGTTGGAAAGGTTCAAGGTTGATCAAGACTAAGTCAAGAGTGAATCAAGTTGATCAACTCACAAAGCGTAGAAGATGTACTAAGAGAGATCAAGTGATCCCATGGTATGGTAAGCATTGTCAATTATGCTTTGTGTACTAACCCATGGTCTTTGTGAGAGTTCTTTGTGGGGTTAGGTTGCCATGTGCAAGTTCAAGTGATGCATCACGAAGATATCAAGTGCTTGAAGCTTGCCGTCCATTGTGGTGACAATGGACTTGTGAAGGTGTGCAGAAGAGTGGCTCGCCCATAGTGGAGTATGGGGGAGCAATCTACTAGTCTTCACCAAGCCAACGCAATCAAGAAAGGTGGTCCAACTTGAGGGAGTCAAGATCGTCATCATCTAGCTCAAGTGGACCATGTGCAAGGCAAAGGTTTGCCCTTGATAGGTTTTCTATTTTTTCGTTCTCATGGTGGTAGTTGGGAGACCGGGTTATAGGATCGATTGCTGTACTATCAAGGGGGGATCTCGATGAGTAGCTTGATCGTATCGTTCGTAGAGAGCTCAAACCATTGCATCCTTGCATCATCTTTCTTGGTTCTTGTTTGGTTCTCTTTGTGAGTATGGAGCTTTTGTTCATCTTGATGACAAGCTCGAGTTCATCGAAAACGGAGTTCACATGCATCTTCTATGATGTTTTCGGTGTTGGAGGTTTTACCGGTCTTATTCGAGGAAGGGTTCTCACCATTTTATTATGGCCCTTTTCTAATTTGCTTTTATTGTTATTTCTATCAAGATTGTGCTAGCCCTTGTCGCTAGCTTTCCAACAAACTTGGTTTTGTTGAATTCGGAGTCCGTTTGTAGAAGTTGTGTCAGTTTGGTATCCTTAAAAAGGCTGCAGCAGTACTACCGCCCATGGGAGCGGTACTACCGCTTGGAGCGGTACTACCGCGGCTACTTCCGTGGCTACTTCCGCTCCGGACCAAAAATTCGTCCCAAGTCCAGCGGTGGTAGGCACGGATGTATTTTTTAGTACCGCTCACAATCATTAGTACCGCTACCCTTTGAGGTAGCACCGCTACCCCTTGCGGTAGTACCGTGAGGTCGAGTGGTAGTACCTCTCTATGCGGGCTGTGAGCATAACGGTTGGATTTTCCCCCACCTATAAAACGGGGTCTTCTTCCCCAATGAACTTTATCTCTTGAGCTCGTGTTCTTCCCCCATTGTTGACCTTCTTCGAGCTTGCTAACTCTCAATCCCTCCATGGATTCTTGCTAGTTTTTGAGGGAAAAGAGAGAGGAGATCTAGATCCATATTTCCACCAATCACTTTCTCCTCTATGTGAGGGGAACCCCTTGGATCTAATTCTTGGAGTTCTTGGTGTTCTCCTTCTTGTTCTTCCTCTCATTTTCCTCCCTAGCATTAGTTGCTTTGGTGGGATTTGAGGAAGAAGGACTTGGGCACTCCGTGTGCCCTTGCCATTGCATTTGGTGCATCGGTTTAAGTTCTCCACAGTGATACGTGGAAGTTACAAGTTGAGAAGCTTATTGCTCTTGGGTGCTTGGTGTAAGGGCATATTTATCCCTAAGGTGTTTTGGTGATTGATGACAATGGTTTTGCGGACTAATCGTGTGCCTTGAGTATTTCAGACATTTCATCACTAGGCACAAGACGGTTTTTGTCCCCTTCGAAGACTATTGAAGACGGCATTTGTCTACATTTATTTTCGGTGGATTTGAGTCATAGGAAAGCCGTACTATTAAGAGGGAGTCCGCATTGGTGAGGCTAGGGTGGAATCAACACGTACACATCCCTTTTGCACCCTCTCAGCTTTTCCGGTTCGTTGAAGGCTCCTTTGCTCCCTTCTCCCTATGGTCTGGTCCTAGCGGTAGTGCCGCTCAAGAGGTACAAGCGGCAGTATCGCTCCGCAGCGGTAGTACCGCTTGGAGCCGTAGTACCGCTGCGGCTCTGTGCTCCTACCACCTCGATTCGAGGGCTCTCCTCTCGTGTCGGGTTGTGCGGCACTAGCTGTGGCAGTAGAGGCGGAAGTACCGCTCATAGGCGGTAGTACCGCCCCTACCACCACAGTAGTACCACCCTGGGTCCAGATTCTGCTCTGCATCTTGCGGCACGGCAGTACCGCGAGGTGGAACGATAGTACCGCTAGCCACAGTGGTAATACCGCCACCCCTGCGGTAGTACCGCCCTGTGCGGGGCTGAGCAAGGGTAACGGTTGGATTGACTTCCCCACTTATAAAAGGAGGTCTTCTTCTCCAAGTTGACCTACCTCTTTTCCCCAAGCTTCATTTATTGCTCCAAAGATCATTTTCGCCCGATCTCTCTCCCTACCCAGTCAAACTTGTTGATTTTCTAGGGATTGGTTGAGAAGGCCCAGATCTACACTTCCACCAAGAGAAATTTGATTCCCCCCACTCATCCCTTGCGGATCTTGTTACTCTTGGGTGTTTGAGCACCCTAGATGGTTCAGGTCACGTCGGAGCCATATTCCATTGTGGTGAAGCTCCATGGTTTCGTTGGGAGCCTCCAATTCGGGTGTGGAGAGAGCCCCAACCTTGTTTGTAAAGGTCCGGTCGCCGCCTCCAATGCACCAATAGTGGAATCATGGCATTTCGCGTCGTGTGAGGGCGTGAGGAGAATATGGTGGCCCTAGTGGCTTCTTGGGGAGCATTGTGCCTCCACACTGCTCCAACGGAGACATACTTCCCCTCAAAAGGAAGGGACTTCGGTAACACATCCTCGTCTTCACCGGCTCCACTCTTGGTTATCTCGTGCCTTTACTTGTGCAAGCTTTTGTGTTGTATCCTTAGTTTGCTTGTGTACTTTTTGTTGTTGCATCATATAGGTTGCTCACCTCATTGCATATCTGGACAACCTACTTTGATGCAAAGTTTAAATTGGTAAAGAATAGCTAAAAATTGTTAGTTGCCTATTCACCCCCCTCTACTCAACTATATCGATCCTTTCAATTGGTATCAGAGCCTTGTCTCTTTACTAAGGACTTTGCCGTCCAAAGAGTATGGTTGACACCATAGATGGTGCGGAGGAGCACTCGGGTGTGAATCCAATCTCGTCTACGGCCAATGGGGGAACCGCGGTCTCTCGTGAGGAATTCAATGTGGCCTTGGACACATTGAAGACCTCCATGACGATCGAGGTTGAAAGCATGTTTAACAAATTCATAGAAGGGATTAAACTATCCACCACACCGTTGAGAGTGGGTGATCCCACTAACAAGGTGACGGATGCTAACTCCGACAAGGGGGAAGCTACTAGTGATCAAGTTCCTTCTTCTAGTGGTAAAAATTGCACCGGCATCTTTGCCCATGTGAAGCCTCCACTTGTTTATGGTGGACCGATTCCTTCCACTCATTTGAATCATGTCGGTCTTCCCACCAAGATTGTGAAAAATAAGGACTTTGATTCTTGGGTCTATCGCTTTAAGCGTCATTTAAATCATGTGAATACTAATCTTTGGAGAATTGTTGAAGAAGGTTTCTATCCGCATGACCGAAGCAACTTCACTCCTAGAGAAGCCGCGGATAATCAATTCAACGAGAATGCTCTCTTCATCATCCAAGATGCAATTCCAGTGGAAGATCTTCCTCATCTCCGACCCTTCTCCATGGCCAAAGATGCATGGCATCAAGTTGTTTCCCTCTACAAGGGAAGCACAAGCATTCAAAGCTCCAACTATGAAGTGGTGCAAGATGAAGCCGATGAGTTTGCAGTGAAAGAAGATTAAGAACCTCGTGAGCTTTATCAGAGAGTAACCAAACTCGCGGTCTCACTCCGAGATCATGGGAGCAAGGACATGGATAACAATTGGATCAAGTGCAAATTCCTCAAGGCAATGATGCCCTACCACAAGGCCATGTCCTCCGTCATTCGTCAAAGGCCAGACTTCCACACCTTGTCCTCAAGTGAAGTGTTGGATGAGTTTGTGGCCATGAGCATCTTGGACAAGACCGCCGATAATGCGGTGCTGCGTTATCAAAGAGCAAAGAAGCCAAACCTTGCATTAAAGGCCAATGTTAGTGTGGAAGAAGAGGACGAAGAAGAAGAGGAGAGCAACCCCGAAGATACAAAGTATTCCTATCATGAACACATGGCTCTTGCTTCAAGGCAATTTTGGAGCAAGAAAAACTCAAGGCCCAACTTCAACAAGAACAACTAAAGTGGCACGAAGGGCAAGCAACGTGTGAGGACTTGCTATAATTGTGGCAATGTGAGCCATTTTGTTGCGGAGTGCCCGTATGAGAAGAGGGAAGACAATGGTGGCAAGCTCATCCGAAAGGACAAAGCCAAGTCTTTCCCAAACAAGAGCAACTTCACCAAGAAGACTCCTCCCAAAGCGTTGGTGGTACAAGAAGAGTACAATGAGGATGAGGATGAGTTGGTTGCCATGGCCTCCGTTGCCATTGCGACAACTCCACGAGTGTCACTCTTCGACTCACCCAATGAGAGCATCACCGCCAAGTGCCTCATGGCTAAAGCCACCAACAAGGTAACCCCCAACATCAAAACTACCATCATTAATAATTCTTGATTGCATTGATGAACATGATGGACCTAATGTGCAGGAGAATGAGTTTGAGTCCTTTATGGGCAAACTCAAGTGTAAATCCAAGAAGCACTTCGTTGCTCTCTTGGAACAACTTGGTGAAGCCAATGACATGATCGAGGCTCACGAAGATACCATCTCTAAGATGGAGGGGCATAGTCGTGACTATGCCGATGAGATTTCGGATCTTTCCAATGCTCTTGAGAAAGAGCGTGGTCTTCGTTTGGCTCTTGAGGAGTCACACAACGATGATCACGCTAAGTTAAAGAAAGATCCTGATCATGCTATTGTTGTTTCTTGTGTGCTAAACTCCGAGAAGGCCAAGCTTGGTGTTGATCTTGCTAGACTCAAAGAGGAGTTTGACCTACTTGACAAGGCTCACAAGGTCTTGAAGGGTACTCATGCTAGCCTCAAAGAGTCTCATGATCAACTTCAAGTAAAGCTAACCAAGGAGAAAGCCACATTTCCTCATATGGTGTTAATTAATAATGCAAATGCTACTAACCCATGTTGTGAGCATGTGCATCTTGTTGAGGAGAATGCTAAGTTGCACGAGTGACTTGATAAAGGCCTTGTTTCTTGCATACAAGGCGAGAAAAACCTCAACGACCTTTTGAGCAATCAAAAGGGAGTTGTGGCCAAGGAAGGGATTGGGTACGCACCCGAGTCCAAGAACAAGAAGAAGAATGAAAAGGCCAAATGACCTCCCCCTCTCAAGCAAACCTTTGTGAAGGAGGGAGAGGGTGCTACTAAGGAGAAGACGAAGAACACCGTGAAGGGTGGTGATGCCAAGAAGGGCAGCACTTCCCTTCCCAACCAAGCCGGCGACTTTAACCCTTCTTATGTGTTGTGCCGTGCTAGTGATGGACATGTTTATGCCAAATTTGTTGGCTCTCCTTATGAGTACATTGAATGGTCTATTTGGTTCCTAAGACCCGTGTTACTAACATCAAAGGACCCATTACTAAATGGGTACCTAAAACCAAGCATTGATCTCTTGTAGGTGTTTGCTTACGGTGGGGGATCATGGTTGCTCGATAGTGGAGCCACTAATCATATGACCGAAAGCAAGGACTTGGTGGTGGATGTTCACAAGATTCCATCTATGCCCACCAATGTTGGGTGGGGTGATGCCTCATCCTCCAAGGTATTTGGGCTTGGCAAGGTTGTCATTTCTCATGATCTCACGATCGAGAAGGTCATGCTTGTTGAGTCCCTTGCATACAATTTACTTTCCGTTCGTCAACTTGCACTCATGGGCTTTGCCACTTTCTTTGATGTTGATACCATGGCCCTCTTGTGTAGCAAGACTCTTAAAGTAGCCTTTGTTGGGCATGTCGAGAACGGTCTCTATGTGATTAACTTTTTGAAGCGACCCACTAAGACAACGACATGCCTAATGGCTAAAGTTGACATGGGATGGCTTTGGCATCGCCGTTTAGCCCATGTCAATATAAGATATTTGCAAAGTCTTCTCAAGGGGGACCATGTCCGTGGACTAACAAATGTTAGTTTTGCTAAAGATCGTGCTTGCAATGCTTGTATCAAAGGAAAGCTTCATGAAAAGGCTCACCCTCCCACGACTGTCATCTACTCGAAGAGGCCTTTGGAGCTCCTTCACTTGGATCTCTTTGGGCCTCCATCCTTTGATAGTCTTGGGGTAGAAAGTATTGCTTGGTGATTGTGGATGACTATTCAAGATACACTTGGGTATACTTCTTCAAGAAGAAGAGCGAGACCCAACAAACCGTCATTGACTTTGTAAATGAAGCCCAACGATAACACAATGCAAAGATCTTGACAATAAGAAGCGACAATGGCATCGAGTTCAAGAACTACACCTTGGATGAGTTCCTTAGTGATGAGGGGATCAAGCATCAATATTCCGCACCATACACCCCTCAACAAAATGGTGTAGCGGAGAGGAAGAACCAGACGTTGATGGATGCGGCAAGGACCATGATGGCGGAGTTCAAGTCTCCATACAACTTTTGGGCCGAAGCCATCAACACCGCCTGTCATGCATCCAATCGGCTCTACCTTCGCAAGGGCTTGAACAAGACTCCTTATGAGATACTCACCGGTAACAAGCCCAACCTCAAGTACTTCCGGGTGTTCAGGTGTAAGTGTTTCATTCTCAAGAAAGGTGTTCGTTTGTCTAAATTTGCGGCTAGAGCTTATGAGGGCATATTTGTTGGTTATGCTACCAACTCTCATGCTTACCGTGTCCTCAATAAGTCCACGGGACTCATTGAGGAGACGTGTATCATGGAGTTTGATGAGAATAACGGCTCCCAAGTGGAGCAAAGTGGCACTTGTGATGTAGGTGATGAAATTCCTCCCCAAGCCATAAGAAGAATGGGAGTTGTCTTTATCCTACCAATTGAGGAACCCCTTGTGGCCAAAGGAGAAGGACAATGCTCCACTCAAGTGGAGCCATCACCAACCCAAGGCCCACACGCTTCCGAAGAACAAAGTTAAGGCCCTCAACATCATGAGCAAGACCAAGGGCAAGATCAATCTCAAGACCGTGTTGAATCACCAAGTGATGCCCAAGGTCAAGTTCTCTCCTCCGAGCAAGCTCAAGATCAAGACCAAGCTCAAGATCAAGAACAAGCTCAAGACGACGCTCAAGATGATCGAGTCACCGCTCCTCAACTCACCCCTAAGGAGGAATTGGAGCGTCACTACAAAAAAATACACTTCCGTGATGATACGTGTTTGTCACAGTAGGTCGCTTTTTTTGTCATGCATGTACATCCATGACAAATTTATGACAGAATCAAGATAGTCATACATGTGCTGTCATAGAAGTGTTCCATGACATTACCAAAATTATCATCACAGAAGTGTCCACTTCCATGACGATAAATCGCGCGTCACAGAAGTGCTTTCGTTAAGGGTGACCGAGACATGGCATCCACCGTAACAGAACACCGTTAAGCTATCGGGTCGGGTTTTGGATACGATAACCCGTTAACAGCCCCGACCAATGGGAAATTTCCACGTGTAAAATTCTTATTGGCCAGACGAAACACGTGTCAGCTAGTTAGTGGGTCAGATAGGCGCCTATGATATGTCGACACGTGGCACGTCCCAACAGTGGCCCATTTAGCTTACAAAGCCGGCCCATTTGACTTGGTCAAAAATTAACGGGCTAGCCCATGAAAAGCATGTTAACGGTCTCTTCGCAAATAGCCCATTTTACGACCCATTAACTCACGGCCCGTTAGGCCCTAAAGGAAATCGGCCCAACAACATCATGTGGGCCGTCGAATATAATACCAGCCCATTTCACTTTCGGCCCATGTATGGCCCACGACGTCTTTCGGCCCATATGAGGCCTTCGTATCTTCCGGCCCATTACAGGCCCACGGTGACTCTAGCCCATAATGAACAATAATTTTCTTTATACCCGTTAACGGCCCATGATTTACATGGGCCGTTTCCAGCCTGTGTTAGCTTTCGGCCTATTGACGACCCATACGTTCTTGGGCTCCTTTTCGGCCCTCGATTACTTCCGGCCCGTTACTGGCCTGTTCCCCTAATGGGCCAAATTCGGCCCATGGCAAGAGTCGGCCCGTTACTAGCCTATTCCACTAATGGGCCAAATTCGGCCCATGGCAAGAGTCGGCCTGTTACTGGCCTGTTACCCTAATGGGCCAAATTCGGCCCATGGAAGAGTCGGCCCGTTTCTGGCCTGTTAACCCGTTGCGCCATTTCCAGCCCGTCCTATATTCTGGCCCATTAACGACCCGTTATGCCTGTGACAGAATTAAGCCTTTGCTGTCCTACGGTCTATTAACGGCCTGTTACCGTGCTGGGCCGATACCAATTACGCCCGATTATGGCCCATGTAGACCCATTTATCCGACGGCCCGAGGCCCACCGATTACAGGCCTATTTATCGAGGCCCGTAGGAGACCCATGGATCCTACAGCCCGTATATGGCCCATGGTAGTTGCGACCACTAGCAAACCAGGGAAAAAGAAGACTAGGAAATAAATAAGGCTGAAACTGACGCTAGGCTACTAAGGCGATTGCACACATTACATCCACTCGGCATCAAAGATCGCCACCAGTACAAATATAGGGAACACCCTACACTATACAAAAATGGCTTGCTGTTTTCTTCAGGCGGTGGCTGCATGTTAAGAATAAATTTTGTATCGCACCAAAACAAATTACAACTATATAACAAAAGGAAGGTTGGCATAAAACTTAACAGTCTAGTAGATAAATGCACCAGCAGAAGTTTAGAAGCTCAGTTCATTTGACCTGACTGTTACGTTTTCATGCTGTATTGTCCGATGGAGCACCATAACCCTCGCCTTCATTTCCCCTAGGCTCCTGAACAACATAGCAAATGTCTGATAGTCTGGTTTCAAAACCATGCATATCTTGACGACATTGAGCAATGTTTCTCCTTGTTTCACAAAGGGTCTCTGTTAGGGAATGGACTTGTGTCTGGAGCGCAGATACAACATTGCTTTGAGCTTGCATATCTTGATCATGAGGCAGTTTGGACGATATTGCCTTAACAACCAACCCAGTATTATGCAGGAACGTGCTTTTGGCACTGTTAGTGGACATGTACTAACCCACTGCAGCAAGAGCTGACATTGCGGTTATAGTTGCCTTGCCACCTTCAGAAGGTGGCGGTTCCACCATTTTTTCCATACCTCACTGAAAAGTTGAGGTTTTACATTAGTAGTACCAGAACAGAAGATATTAAGGAGGCAGCAAAACCAAACAAAATAGCTTTGGTCTATATACAGAACTTATTCTGGTGAACCCATGTAAAATACTAGTTGTATTTTATTGCAAAGTACATAATAAAACCAGGTTCCAAACATATGACCATGTACCATCGCTAATGTATTGTCTATTTCTTCACATTGTATTGAGGGCTAAGGATAAAGAGATGAAGTTTATAATACGGTAAGCATAGTATGACGTCATTCATATCACAAAACAACTGAGAATACACAAACAAGCAATTGTAACATTGTGTGGGCAAGTCCAGCGCGGAACTAGATTACGGGTCAAGATCAAAGGAACATCACTCCTCTCTTTTAAACCTTGTAAGGTGCAATGATACGCTAAGACAATTGTGTATAAAATTGAAAAGAGTAATAGACATTGGCTGCAAACCATGCAGTTCAAGGCACAAGTCAGAGTAAGTAGTAGTTAAAACACATGAGGATTAAGGACTTACAACAGTGGCTTTGACTGGTGTAGTCATGCCCTTCTTCTTGCTGGTGTGACAGTCCTTAAAGATTTCCACAACATTTGGTTCAGGTACTTTTTGGTCCTTGCAGGCTTTCCTCTGCATTTGGAACAAGTCAATATAGATCTGATAATATGGTACAACGAAAAGAGTGAAACAACAGCTAATTACAAGAGCCTTGCAGTGTGCAATATAGCTATGAGATCCTGTCGTCTGTTGGAATTTCACTTTCGTACGGTTGGCCTTGTTCTTTGAACAGTTCACCTACAAGAAGATAGATTTGTGTGGCACATGCGTAAATAGGACTTCAACATGTGATCTAATGACATATATATAATGTACCTGATACTTCGGATCGGACCAGTGCTTAACGAGGCCTCTCCAGTCTTCATCAGATATATTTTCCACTGGAGATGTTTGGGCAAGTTCACTGTTAGCCTTGCCGTCAAAGTGAGTTTTCCTCAAGTTATACCGATACTGTCACAGAGCAGACTTGAAAACATCGGTGCAAGCTTGTCTGGTTGCATCATCTTGGCTATCCAACTTGAACCTCATCTGTTGAAAATTATGGGAGTCTCATTATCAGCAACCTAGAAAGTATTGGACAGAGCAAGACGATATTACTAGTTTCTATACATAACCATACTTACAGATAAATGGTCGAGGAAGATGTTGAACTGGGTTTCGTCTTTGTCATTCATGTACTGAATCCATGCTGGGAGGATACGTATATGACACCTAACAGCAACCGCTGCCTCTGATACTAACTTGGCTGACTCTGTAGCATCACGTGGCCTTTTTAAACCTGCCTCAAAACGGATCTCCATTCTCCCTCCTCTAGATTTAGTTAACCTATCGAGCATTATCCCTGATGTTTGTTTCCTCTTGCGCCTAGGTGCTAGTCCAACAACAAACATAGGAAGTGTTAGTGTACATCAAACTGTGAGACTACATATAAAGAAGCATGCAACTGTAACTTGACTCCAGCAACTACCTTCTTGTTGTTGAATCTCACAAGGTTCATCTGATATTGCCAACTTGTCTTGTGTCAAGAGTGCTTGGGAAGTAGTGTCAGGTGGCAAGGGAGCTTGGGAACGTGCTGCTAGCTCAGTTGACGCACGAGTACGTCGTGCAGCTGGTAGTATTGTGGTAGGTGTTGCAAGAACTAGGGCTGTCTCTGCTTGTTTGGTGGCAGCTATTTGTTTCTGTTTGTCTTTTTTTGCAACTCGTGTAGCATGGGATGCCGTGTTTGTAGAATTTTCTGCTGGACTTTTACCTTCTATTGCACCATCAGTACCAGCAGAATCTGCAGGATTCATCCCCTTCTCATTCCCTGCCATTCTGTGTTTCTTCCTCTTTATCTGTGCCATGTTAAGTCAAGCTGAGAAGAAAAACGAATAACAATTTAGTTCTTCGGAACAAATTGATGCGTGATGCAGACGAACTGAATTTTGATGTTAGACAACCACATGATAGAAGGATGTAATATGTATGAAAAACAGGATGAAAGAGATAACCAGAACTATGATGTGTAAACTAAGAAGAAGACATTTCACCAAATTAGAAGCAATGCAATGGAAGGTAGACACCATATGAAAGATGCTACAAATATCGCTCTGCCAAGTTAACAGTGTCTCATCATAAATGGTGTTTAAACAAATGTGAAGCAGTACAAGAAATAAATCATATGCAAGATGCAAACAACATCACACTACCATGTTAGAGGTCTCTCGTCATTAGTGCCATTGCATATTCACAACATTGCATATTCACAACTTATGATGTGTAAACTAAGGAGAAGGCATTTCAACAAATTAGAAGCAATGAAAGCTAGACACCATATGAAAGATGCAACGAATATCACTCTACCAAGTTAAAACTGTCTCGTCATAAGTGCCATTTCAACAAATTAGTAATACAAGCTAGAAAAGAATGTGAGATGTAGCCTATATCACACTCCGAAGTCAAACATGTCTTATGATAAGTGATTGTTGCAGGTTACACAACAGTAGTAATTTGATGTAAGAACATGGTGTGATAGACAGATATTGTATGTTCTAGAAACAGGAACACATGTCTTATTCAAGTATAATGTGTAAAGTAAGCAGATGGAATTCAACAAAACTAGAAGCAATACAAGCTAGACATCACACATAACATGCAACCACATGTAACAGTGCCAAGTTAGAGGGAGCACCGGTGATGCTGCACTAGGGGAGACGTGCTCATCATAAACACAGCTTTGTTGAGTGTCTATGCATGTGTTGTCTTGGAAGTCATCTTGGGGGTGTGGAGGAGTAGAAACTGTAGAGGCCCTCCGTTCGGAAGGAGCACCTTTATCCGCTGCCTTGCTAACTTCCTTCCGCTTTATTGATTTTGAATTGTCAAGTAAAACCGACAAGAAAAAGCAATAAAATTCTCTCTTCAGAACTCATTCATGCATGATACTGACAATCACTACTTTGATGTAAGGCAAATGCATGATACTAGGATGGAATATGTATGAAAAACAGGACGACATGGCATGTTCACAACTGTTTGTGTAAACTAAGCAGAAACCATTCCAGCAAATAAGAAGCAATGCAAGCTAGACACCACATGAAAGATGCAACCAATATGACTCTGCCAAGTTAAAAGTGTCCCATCATAAATGGAATTTCAACAAATTAGAAGCAGCGCATGCTATAAATCATATGAAAGATGCAACTAATATCGCACTGCATATACTAAAGGTGTCTCGTCATGTTGATTGATGCGGGATACAAAAAAAACAATAGTTTTATGTAAGGACATGCTTAATAGACAGATGTACTATATACTAAATACAGGAAGGCATGCCACATTAACAGGTATAATGTATAAGCTAAGCAGACTAGCACATGCAGTTTAACCATATTGGAAGAATTACAATCTAGACACCATATGCAACATGCAACCACATATCACGCTGCCAAGTTAGAGCAAGCACCTGGGATGCTAGTGTAGGGAAATGCTGTAATCAACCATAGAGCTACGGTCACTATCTTCATCTAGCATTTCTGTTTCTTGAGAATCATGTCGGGAGGCTGACGTTGCATTCTTTAAATGAGGAGTAGTCCCCTTGCCTGCCTGCCTCGTCATAAGTGATTGACGAGGGATACACAAGAACATTAGTTTAATGTAAGAACATGGTTAATACACAGATGTACTAGTATGTACCAAAAACAGAAAGGCGTGTCATATTCAAAGGTATAATGTGTAATCTAAGCAGATGCAATTTAACCAAATTGGAAGCAATACAAGCTAGACATCCGGCTGGAGTGGTGAGCATGATCATCTAGGACCTGAGAGCCTGGTGGGAGGCGGGCTGCTTCGCCACCATCACAACTTTTTAGTTGGCTTCCAGGTGATGCCTATCTTTGCCGGGCTTGTCACTGGCTCGGCCAGTGCCCTGACTAGCTATTTGTCTTCTGGTTCTCACGGGATGGTGGTTCATGTAAAAAAATATCTTTCCTTATCTTACCGACTTCGGCCTTTCGAATACAAGCTAGACACCATATGGAACATGCAACCACATATGACACCGCGAAGTTAAAGCAAGCACCTGGGATAGTGGTTCATTGCGAGCAAGGTCATCAACTCTAGAGCTACGTTCCCGTCTCCATCTGCTGACACTACACCCTTTAAAGCGTTGAAATGTGTCTTGCCTAGCCACAGACCAAACTGGAGCGACTTCTCTCTTTTCTTTTTGGCTTCTCTCATGGCAGCAGAGTCTGAAATACCCTTGCAAAAAAACACAACAGTGAGAGTAAGGGTGAAGTGTGTGAAGAACTAGTGCACTGTAAAAGTAGCAGATAGCAGGTGGCTGAAAAATAAATGACAGGAGACATATGATAGCTCTACAACATTGCATGGCAAACAAAATTAGATTCTACTATGTATGATTTTGTAATATATGAGCATAGGAAATGCAGGTACTCCTCCAGCACACCACCACATGTGGTCATATCTAAGATTACAGTCGACTGAAAATAAATAGGTCAGTCAAATTTTTTAATGAACCGTCCGATCTATAAGGAACGGGCAGATGGCCCTCATCTACCTCCCACCAGTCACTGTTGACGATCTTTCTCGAACCGCCAGCGACCGCCGGCCCAGACACCTGCCTCCGTCGCCCCGCCCTCACATCGACCTCACACCACCGCCGTGCTTGGCAGCGCCCCCAGGCTATCCCTTTAATCCCGGCCGACCTCCAGATCGGGCGCTAGTAGCTCTAGGCCGCACACGCCCCTAAGATAAACACCAAGGTGCTGCTTCCTCGGTGTAATAGGCATACTAGCGCCTGTTATGCCGGGGAATGCTTCCATTAATTCGGAATCAAGTGGCTAGAAATTGAAATTCAGGGGGGCGACAGACCTCTAGCTAAGGTGAAATAGTATATGAGGAGAAACCTTGTGCATCACGAGTTACTAGGAACATCTAGTATCGAGAAGAAGCGGTCAACTAGTGTCTTCTGTGGGATGAATACCGTGCAAGCAGAGACGTAAGATTTGCATGAATAAGGGAAGAGGAGTACCTTTTTCGATTGCCGGTGTGGTCACCTCCACAAGTCGCGCCGATTTTCTTCTTTTTACTGGGGAAATCGATGTTCTGGAGGGTGCAGGCTTGGACGAACCCATGGCCAAATTGTTGACTGTGTTGCCGTGGCCGTATGTCGGCGGAGGGGAAGCAGATCCGAGGCGGCGAAGGACGGCGTAGCAGGAACAGCTCCGGTGCGGTGGAGGGTGGCGAAGTTGGAGCGGCAGTGGTGAGGCGCAGGACGGCGTGGTTGAACTGGCTCAGGTACGGACGGCTCGGCCTCGGCTTCAACTACTAGCCGTGGAGGGCGTTGCGGTTGAGGTTGCGGTGGACGACGACGTCGGGGTATCGGCTCTGGCGTGATGGAGGAGGGCGGCGGTTGATGGGTGGGATGGGGTGGCGAACGGAGGACGCCAGGGTTTCACGGTTGGTGGAGAGGTAGTTTTGGCACCCATGGAGTACGAATGGGGAATCGTACGGGTGGGGGGGAACCATGTTTCGGTCTGGGACGCGCTTGTTTTTGGCTTTTTTGAACAGAAGATGGGACGTGCTTGTTTGAAATTTGGGGAAAGTACAAACTTTGCCCCCTCTTAAATTTCGGACCTACTGTGGGTCGGGGGTAGGATGGTAATCCCAGGTGTCCCAAATAGTGGGCGGGAGCGATTTCGGCCGCGCACATGTGTGCTTAGGCGGCCATTGTCTATGAATGTTTTTCGGATGCGGTTTCGTGGCGTCTAGATGAAGCTACAAACCTACCCCGATTTAGACCTTTGGACGTCGGGCCGGTAGGTTTCACGGGTTGGAGTTATTAGAAAAGTAATTTCCTTGTACTACCAAACATTGGTCTCACGCGGTTTCGGGCGAGTAGAGGCTCTTTTGGCGTTTCGTTCGAAATTTTGAAACACAAGCATTCACTTTTAGAGTACTCTTGAACTATGAGGATTGACCTAAATATACAACATTATATTTGACCTTGTATGTTTGAAAACCTCATTAAATTATCCGCTTCTTTTTGAAATTTTGACACTTGAAAATCCTATAACTACGATTATTTTGGAATGGAGGAGCTAAATTTGAATCTATTTTGTACACGACTACATATGCTATTATGTACAAAATCAGAGCAAAGATTGGTGCCCCCATAATTTAGGTATGGCTTACAAATGCCATGATATCAAATTCAAATAATTGAATGGACTTCATGTTGAATTCGATTTTTTTAAACCACCTTAAGTTGAATTCAAATGTGTGCTAGTTCATGGGTAGTAGCTATTTATAATGTCCATTGTGTAACTTTCGTATGTATAATGTGCTTTACACACAACATGAAGTATACTCACGTTTATATTCGATTGCTAAAGTGATGCATTGTCTGGAGTTCAAAATACTAACTATGTGGATCAATTGTGTCGAATAATAACATAGACATGCTCAAATTCGATAGAATCTAGAAGTCTGATGGATCAATGACCGCTCCTTATGTGAATTGCAAATATCATGATCCCATCCTAATATTTGGATACAATTTATATCTTTAATCAATGTGTAGAGCAGTCTTTTACGTGTAGTTTCACTCTCCATCAGTGGTCTCTCACACATGCTCACACACTCTCTCCCGAGGTGTCTTTCTCGCACACATGCTCTAGATATAACCCTCCCTCCCTCTCGTAACCATTTACAACTGTTTTGACTAACCTTTATCACAAGCACTCTTCCTCTCACAAACATACACACGCACAATCCTCATCGACCCTTTCTATATACATGGACCTGCCTACGTGTCTCATATACGCACATTATCTTTACGCCTGTCTCTCACGCATTGTCTCACACCTCTCTTCCTAATCGACGAGTATGATTCTAGCAGAGCATTCTGTAGGATGCCCCTTAAAGTTAGGTTGCATGAATAGTAATATCAGAGATAAAGGGGTTACCTTAGCCCGAGAACCTGGGGTTACAAATCCTAGCCGGCTTTGTCAGTGGACACAGAGTCCTTCACAATTCTGCTATCTTTGTCTTGTACGACTAGTCATCCATGGATCTTCCTAAATGCGTCACGGGCCGACCAATCTGGCGCAGGACGGAACAGAACGAAGGGCCTCACCTCAACCCACCGGACCTCACGCGGTGACACACCCTCTGCCCCCACGTCTCATTATCTTCTCACACCCACACATACCAACACAAACACCACACACACAGAAAATTTCTCCTGGTGCCTCTATTCCCTCCCCCCTTGCATATACACACTCAAGGGAGTGGAATCTCTTGTCATGACGTCATTTCGTCTCTCTCTCTAGACCACCCTCATTTCTCGTGCTATCTCTCCCACGCCCCCTTGTCCTCTATCCATGCCTCTCTCGAATACGTAATAGACACACATACCTCTCTAGGCCCCGCCAAATGCATCAACTATACATTCACACATGTTACATCACGTACCCCATTGATCTAAAAAGCCCTCTCTTCACGTTTCTTTCGCATACAACATTCCTTTTGAATGAAGTGTGGCCAAAAAATTATTTTAGAGTTTCTACATATATACAACATTACAAAGTTATATGGAGGAGTACGAACGCTAATTTGCATTGCATGGTGCCCACAATGATATTTATTCCGCACTATGAATTTGTATATTTTTATACTATATACAAAGTTAGTCATAATAAAGAGAAACGAAGAGCATCTCTCTCCATCGCATACCCCCCTGTACGCCCCTTTCACGTATGCACACAAACTGCATCCACGCAACACTCACACAAACACATGCACCCACGCACGCACGCAACACTCACACGTACACACGCAGCCACACATGCACGCAACACTCACACGCACGCACACAACACTCACATGCACACACACACATGCATGCACACACCAGTACACGACACAACCAACACACACTCTCACGCTCAAGTGCTCAACCTACACATGTATGCGCACACATCAGGCCCTGATAGACACATACACAACCAGGTGATTCCCACGCACGGGTTGGAGCCTTGTCGTGCCTGCGTAAATTTGTGTTTATCTGACCTTTTGCCTATGCGAACTGACAGGTGGGACCCACAACGAACGTGGTCAGCTTAACTAGTCAACATGGCACCACATAGACTATTTGGCCGGTCAACAGAGTGCAATCCGATGCCGAGCTGTGAGCAAGTGACCGTATAATCACCGCAAAACATATATAGTGACCGTAATCAGCTTATTTTGAAGTTCGGTGACCGTATTACGCTTTTCTCTCTGTAGGCCCTCCAAAACTACATCTCTACATGTTCTCGCATGTTACATCTAACAACTATGCAATACAACACTACTACTACACTCTAACACAATAAATCATATGTGTTTTTAGTTTTACTAGATATCATATTGTTACTTATAATTATTCAATTTGCATATATTAAAATTGCCTTTGAAGTGTATGGCCAGTATCATCTACCGCACGGGAAAGATCCCGCCCTTTCCTATTTAATCGGGTTTGTATCGATGGATCGTGCGAAACAGCAAAACTATAGTACTATACAGTACAAGTGACAGTTCACTGGGCCGTCGTGTTGTCTACTCCTCCGTTGTAAGAGCGGAGCGCTCGCTTTCATAAATCTTCTAGTCCCTTTCGCCGACATGTGGGACATCAAGCTATCGGGTCCACGTGCCATACCGGAATACAGTGCAGAGCAGCCGGGGTGAAGCACCCCAGTCATGGCGCCGGCGTAGTAATGAGCAATGAGGTGTCAAATCACAAAGCTGCACCTTTCCCACAGTTAAGTTGGAGGGACGAAGCAACCATCATTTCACTCATTGTTGAATCCGCTTCTCCCTCATCTTCTTCAACTTAACCACGTGTTGCATCTGCCATTGTTCTGCCTCATGTGGGACGCGGATCGGCTTGGTAAAGCACTGACACGTGGGACCGCATGTTAGCAAACCGCCAGGACAACGCCCTCCGAAAATAAGAAGCCTAATCCTAGACTTACAAAGGGCTACGTAGCTGCTACGTATACTTTCCATCTAATCTATATATGCCCCCCCCCCGATTTTCAGGTGGGGTGGGCCTAATCCTCTCCTTTAATCCAATCAAGTAGTCCCACATCACATCAGTTTATAACTTTACGTAAACCATTACGTGGATGTAGCATTGCTTAAATAAGAAACCTCCCCCGCCATCCGCGCGGCAAAATCACCTCCTTTTTACTAATCTCGATTCTATAATTTTTTAGATCAATATAATTGAGATTTGTATAGATAGCACACAAGAGAAAAACCAAGTGGTACAGTCAAGGGCATCCACAATGTGTAGCCAAATGTGAAAATAGCTTTTGGCATCATGGGAACCATTGTGGATGGTGTTGCCAAAGACAAAAAGATGGAACTGAAGCTCCCTGATTGATTGATTGATTGAAGGAATAGAAAAATGCAACGTCTCTCCTCTTTCTCCCATGCTTGGACGCATGTAGTATAGTGTAGAGCACAGAGTCTACTCCCCTGTCCCTTCTATCACAAATCACAAAGTAGTGAGGCGTCAAATCACAAAAGCACGGACGAAGCAACCATCATTTCACTCTTCGCTGACTCCGCTTCTCCATCGTCTTCTTCGAGAAGCCATCTCACCGCATTAGTTAATCCTAGTAGTACTAGTAAAGGACTTCCTGGATGCAAATAAGGCGGTTGTCTCGGCTTGCAGGCGGCACTTGCGAATGACTTACCGTGGTCTCCCTCAATGGTGTTCTCCGTCAAACGCACTACACCAAACCACCAAAAAGAATATCGTCGATGTCACCACAATGAGGAAGGAAGTCAAATATAGTAACTACCTCCATTTTTTTGTACACAAGGCCAGTATATCAAAATTACAATTTGCAAAGGGCCACTAACACTAATCGAGGCAAAATTGATGGGGTTAGCAACCAAGGACATTAATATCCCCTGCATGCATGCAGAAGTAAGAAGGTTGGTTTGCATGGCGCTGCATTAATCAAGTGATGAGGAGTGAGATGGTTAGCTCTTTGGTCTTTGGAGAAAAAATACGCATTAATTGACACGTGAAACAAGGATTTGTATCGATTAAATCCCGCGAAGGAAAACCCAACCTTTCTTTTTTAACACTAGTACTCCTAGTACGTACGTACTTATCTTGTTTGGGTCTAGGCCTTGCATTGCCAAACTTCGCCACACATTTTTGCCAAGATTGCCTAAAGTTTTCAAAATGAGAAGGAGGTACACTTGCGCACGGCTTTCGCGGTCGCACCGCACCCTCATACGGCCGCTCCTGCACGCTGCGGTCGCACCGCACCCTCACACAGTCGCTCCTGCACGGCGCAAACCCAACCAAGGGAACACACCCTCACTGACACATGCTGTCGCATGTGAACACACCAAACTCAGCCATCCTATCGCTGACACATAATTTTCGTTCATAGAGTATGTTTATCCAACCACATGTTGGGGAGTATCCGTACGGCCCGTGCGGTGGTCTGTTGGGGAAGAAGAAGAGGTGAGGAAGAAGGAAAGAAGGGTTAGGAGACGTAGGATATTCATCCAACCACTTGAAATGGTAGACTGACCCAAGTCAGGCGACTTGCATAGAAAATATATGTTTTTACACAACAAAAGATCCATAAAAACAACAACATAAAGAAAAACTATCACTACTCGCGGAAAGAGACGACCTCATCGTCTTTGGCTGCCGGCGCGAACCAGCCGTCGCTGCCGACGTGTGTCCCCGCACCGTGGTTGTCCTCGGCCTCCAGCTACTCGTTCAAGCGGAGCGTGCGGGCGCTCTGCATGGACGAGAGCACAGCCCAGTTCAAGTCAAGGACGTCCGGTTCCGCCTGCAGGAGGGCCTCGATGGCAGCGGCATCCGCGCGCTCCACGTCGAGTCGAGCCTCCGCCGCCCGGTTCAAGTACAGGACGTCCGGTTCCACCTGCAGGAGGGCGTCGATGAGAGTGGCATCCGCGCGCTCTGCGTCGAGTCGAGCCTCTGCCGCCCGGTTCAAGTCTAGGACGTCCGGTTCCGCCTGCAGGAGGGCTTCGATGGCAGCGGCATCCGCACGCTCCGCCTCAAGTTGAGCCTCCGCCGCCCGGTTCACATCCACGACATCCGATTCCGCCTGCAGGAGAGCCTCGATGGCAGCGGCATGCGCGCGCTCCGCGTTGAGTTGAGCCTCTGCCTCCCGGTCCTCCTTTAGTATCGCCATGTTGAACCGCTGGTCCGCCTGCACCATGGGGGACTCGGACGCCGGCACGAAGTCGACGTCCATCGTCTCATACCCATCGGGGGCCTTCTGCGCCGCGACCTCCGCCATGAACATTGGATCGGCTTCCTCCTCCTCGTAGATTGGCTCCAGAGAACTCGGGGATTGGCCCACAGCAAAGCGAGCTTGGGAACGAAGGTCGGTGGCGCCGACCGCCGCCGCGATTTCTGCGCGGTGCTCCGACGTCAGCATCTTGTAGTAAGTGATCTTGTGGTGCACCATGGCTTTCCGACGAACTAGGGGACGCTTGATGTGGGCTAGGGGATCGAAAGGTGGGGGAATGGGCTGGAGATTTGGTGTGGTTTTAGGGCAGTGGCTGGCGTAGGCCGAGCAGCGAAGGTTCTGGTGTGAATAGTGGTTCCGGTGACGACCGATCAATCGGTTTTGACTGTACATCGCTCTTGTCGCGTTCGCGTTGCAGCCCGGCATGCTGGACCCTCCATGTCGCTCACCGAATGGAACGCGCTTCATCTTGCATTTTCACTCGCTTGTGGGACCGCAGTTGAGAGCAAACCGACGTCCCTCCCCCTCCCCCGCCCGCATCATTTATTATACCACCACTCCCTCCATTTTATGTGGAGTAAATAAAAATAGAGGGAGTATACTACAGATGAAGATCCCCTACCGTGGCCGAACCCATTGAGTAACTGACACGCGGGGCCTAGCAAGCATCGGGTCCGCCAGTAAGTGACCAAAAGGGAGGGTAAGGCAGGGATACCTACTTCAGAGGATCCACTTCCACTATACTACTTTGACCAAATGTTAGAGTAATAATATATGACATGCAACTTACACAAATGTTAGAGTAATAATATATGACATGCAACTTACACAAAGCATACAGGGTCTAATGCGTTTTTCGAGGCTAACTTTGACAAAATGTTAGAGTAATAATATATGACATGCAACTTACACAAAGCATACGGTCAAATTCGTATGTGAAAGGAGTTTCCAATGATATAATTTTCACATTATACATCTCGTGTACTATTAATCTTGTCAATAGTCAAATTGGAAACCATCTCGAGTACAAATCTAGGAGTATGTACGAATCTAACAATATTGATTGGGCGTTGTTGAATGTTGATACCTTTTTTATCAGAGTAGATATACTTTGACTACACATAAAACTTATATGTAAACTAGAAAGGATAGGAGGGAGTATATTGTACGTTCAAAAATGAAACGAACATTGAATACCCTTTATATATGATTTGCGGATGCTATGATCACCGGTTCAAAATTTTGAATCCGCCTTAGGTATCACGTGCCCCCACTTGTTCCCTCTCGATTTCATCTCGGGGTCTGGAGATCTATTGAAAGAGGACTAGGGTGGGTACATGCGAATGATACTCAGCGGAATGTTCAAATGAGGCATGCGGGAGGATGGACTCGACTGGAGGGCGACATGATCAATGAAGAAGAGGGTTGGAGTGGAATGAGAAATAAGCAAACACCACATGATTATACTTGAACGGCTCAAATAAACAATAAGTTGTCTCGCTTGGCCTACATAGTGAAAGTCCTAATGCGCAACACGGAGCACTGACACTCGAATATGGCCGGGAAAACAGGGAAACAGACATGTGGGGCACACCCGTCGGGACAACGTAGCGCAGACTAGTCCAATGGAGGAGCTGGCCCACGACCTCCTCGCCACCGACAACCGTTCATGTGGGTCGTTGGGGCCAACAATGGGGCGCAGCTCCAGCACCACCTCTAGACACGGCGACCGCGGTGAGCGACATGCTCATATCATCGCTAGAGACGGTCGGTTTCAGTTTGCCGAAGGTGGCGTTAGTGCTGTGGCACGACCAACGGTATGTTCGGTTTGTGCCCAAGGTTGCCCCATCAAAGCATTGGGTAGCCAAAATTTTGGTTGAGGTATTGGTTGCCCATGATTTGGCCGACATTGGCAAGAAAAATGAACTTGAGTTGGCTAGAGTTCATTGGCATGCCAAAGAAATGGCAACCATCCAAACAAAGACCAATCTTTTGGTCATGACCAAAATTTTGGCAAGGTGCACTTTGGCCACAATCCAAACACACCCCAACACCCAGCTCATCGAGGATGCACGGGGCGCCGCGACGCGTCCGCGGAATGGTGTAGCGCGGCCAACTGCATCCTCCGGACCTGGGACCATGCCGAGTCGTCTTGCTTTTTCAATGACATGCGGGGATCGCATGTGAGCAAAGGGCATCTCCAACGTTGCCACGACCGCAGCTGACTACCCTAGCACACCAAAACCCTCGTCCCTCGCACCGTCGCGCGGTGCGTTCCCAGCCGGCGCCAGCTGCCCGCATTCATGCCGTCCGTTCGTATGTCGTCATTAAGAGGCTCGGTGCCCGTGGAACCAACTCCAGCGACTTAATGACGCACCCGGACGCTTGGCCTCACCGAATGCGCTACTTAAAGCGGCAACGCACAGCTAACCTCCACACCATAGCACACCGTCATCCTACCTGGAACCACATCCGCCATGACCGCAAGCGCGAACGCTCTACGGGAGAGCTTGTCTTCGGGGATCGAGCTCAGGGTCGCCACCCTCGCTCAAGTCGCCGCACAAGCGGTGGTCACGCTGGCGGCCGACGACGGGAGCACCGTCAGCCACGCGTCCTACTTGCTGCCGTCCAACGTCCGGCACCGCCGAGGTCGGGGACTCCTCCAAGGATGAGTAGGGCATGGGAGGCGGTAGGGCATGGTGTGCCAACTGGCCAGTCCGTCTCCCGTGTTCTACTTTTCCTCGCCGGAGACCGCACCTTCACTTCACGGGTCTTGAACCCCGCCCCCATACATGGAGATTAAAGATGGAGGACGTCGATCGCCGCCGTAGAATAGGTTTAGGGTCAGGTTTCTTTTATTTTTTTGTCCTATAAAAGTTCAAAATGTAATGAAAATCTGCCGTGTTTGCATTAATCTCGGCCTGTGTATATGAACTTTCACAATAATATACATATTGTAGGAGTACTAGCAAGATGCCCGTGCATTGCACGGAAGATCAAGATCTTGTGGGAGAAAAGGATGAATGAGGGAAAGCCTTATCTGCAAATGTGGAGAGGAGTGCGGGTAAATTGTCATAGTTTCCTTTCTATCCGTTAGATATAGATCGGACGGCCTATATTGCAGGATCGGACACATCTTTCTACATCTACGGGAACCTACGAAAGGGTTAGCGTAAATTGCCTCTCTCTCCTCCCCTGATTTTCATGGTGGTGGGCCCCTCCCTCCCTCAATCTACAATCAACAGCTCACACGTTTCACATTATGTTAATTACGTAACTGGGATTACGTAGGAGTAGCATTACTCGTCCTAAAAAACCCAACTAAGCCAACCTCCCAGCATATCGCGCGGGAAAAGACCCGGCCGCGCCGTTTTAGTCGGGATTATCGGATTACTAGTAGTAGTATCGATGGATCGCGCGAAGCAACAATTTTTTTTTGAGGGGGCGAAGCACCTAGTTTAAAAGGAAAAAATGCGGTACACTCACAACACTCCTGTCGCGGTCGCATTGCACCCCACACACGTTCGGTCCTACACACGGCTCACGCAAACGGAACGCGCTTCGGCTTGCCTCTTCACTGACACGTGGGACTGCACTTGGAGAAACCGACCATGCGCCAAACTCCCCCCGCCCACCGCGCGAAAATCCTCCTCCCCACACCCAAAAATTCCCCCCAAATCCGATTCAACCGCCCTTCGGCCAACTAGCCAATAATATTCCCCAAACCCCCTCCCCCTGTCCCCCTCCACTCCATTCGCTCCGCCAAAGTTGCCCTCCCCACCGCGCCGATACGTCGGCGCCACGGTTCGGCGATCCTCTCGCTCCCACAGTACGCTCTCGTAGACTGCCGTCCTCTAGCCGCACCGCCAACTCTGGCTATGTTCTTGTGGAGGCGCACGACGGTCAGCGCCGCCACCGTTGGCAATGTTCGTGTGGAGACGCACGGCGGTCAGCTTCTCCCACTGTACGCGCATTCTAGACTGAGGCCCCGTTCATGTCGGTGTAGCGCTGAATGTTAGCTGATAGACGCTGTTAATCTCACTGTTTGCCGAAGTAGTTTACTGTCAATATGCTCTGCTTAAGAAGCTTCCTTGCCCTATTCTGCACTCAATCTACTTAGCTAAGATGGCATGCCAAGGCCGATTAGTTGCTAAAATATCCTGCCATATATTTATTGTGACGTAGATTGCCATGGTCTAGTAGCCAATCTGTTAGCTGAAATAGCTCTACATCATTTTATACTCGATCTTTGTTGCTGCGATGGCCTTCGATAGTTCGTTGGCTGTGTGCTCGGCCTCATTGACTGCTAAAACAGCCTGCCATAATTTGGCACTCAAATCTGTTTGCTGAATTAGCTTTACATATATTTCGTTACTTAGATCTGCTCGTCCAAATATCTTGCCATAGCATTAGACATCGACCTAGGTATTTTTTTCTGGACTTCATAAAAAAGCATATATGTTTTCCCTGTAATATCTAGTAGAAGAACTAATTTGTATGTCTAACAGATGGACATGACTTGGATAACTTCTGCTCGAAGGTTCTCCGCTGCATATGTCGAGGGGGTTGAAAACTTCATGAACTTTATCAGAGCTGAGTACGGTGGTCCAAAATCAGATGTGCTTTGCTCGTGTAGCAGTTGTATGAATTCAGTTACAAGACCCCAGTCAACTGTGCAAAATAATCTACACTTGTATGGGATGTCGGTCACATATACTAGGTGGGTTCATCATGGTGAAGGTGTGAACGTTAATGTTATTGACTACGTGGAAGCAGCAGATCACCATCTTGATCTGCCTGATGCTCAGGTGGAAGAGGAGGAGGAGGAGGTGGTGGTGGCGGAGCCAGTGAGTTTGACCAACATTGAAACAATGCTACGAAATGCTCGTGCATTCCATGAACTTTCACCTGCAGAAGAAGAACGGTGGGCCCGCATGTTGGAACACTGCAACATTGCTGTCACCCCAGGAAATAAGCTGTCAGTATTCTCAGCTATGGTCACCTTTCTTCAGGTGAAGACATCTGAGCGGATGACCAACAAATCATTCGATGCGATGTTGGCTGCTTTCCGCGAATCTTTCCCAGATGCGTCTGAGCTACCACACACCTACAGTAAAATGAAGAATTTCCTTTGTGCAGTTGGAATTGGATATGATATGATCCATCTTTGTAAGAATAATTGTGTTCTATTCCGGAAGGATTATGCCAACTTAAGTGAATGCCCAAAATGCAAATCATCAAGATGGAAAGATGGCGATGCTGTGAAGAGGATTCCTCATAATGTTTTGAGACATTTTCCAATTACACCAAGATTGCAGAGGTTGTTTCATGATGCTAAAACAAGAGAGGATGTACTATGGCATTCTAGGAACCAGGAGTACAGAGATCAGAATGTAATGAGTCATCCATCTCATGGTAGTGAGTGGAAAAGCTTCAATGATAAACACAAAGAGTTTGCTGCTGACCCGAGAAACATTAGACTTGGCTTAGCTTCAGATGGATTTAACCCATTTGGCCACCAGAGCGCCACATATAGCATGTGGCCAGTGCTTGTTATCCCTTACAACATGCCCCCAAATGTCTGCACCAAAGAATCAAACTACATGATGGCCTTGCTCATCCCAGGTCCAAAAAGTCCTGGAAAGGATTTTGATTTGTTCATGGAGCCTCTTGTGGAGGAACTTCAACAACTATGGAAGGGTGTTCTCACTCGAGACCTATATAGCAGCCCACCAGCTGATTTCTTTCTGCGTGCTGTTATAATTTGGTGCATCCATGATTATCCGGCTTTGGGCACTATGTCAGGGCGAACGACACATGGTTACAATGCATGTGTTCGCTGTGACAGGAATCCGCTGTCATACGCAATACTTAGCAAGATCTGTTACATTGGACACCGCCGTTTCCTTGCCAAGGACAAGCCACATCCTAGAAAATACCGAAGACATGTGTTCAATGCAAAGCATGAAAACTGTGATGCGCCAAAGAGGCTCACCGCCGATGAGTTGCAAGTGGAATTAGAGAAGGTCATGCATATTACACCAGGAAACCATCCTGGTAATGGTAGCGGGAAAAGGAAGCATGGTAGGGTAGAAGAGAGATTATTGTTTACCCGCAGGTCCAATTTGTGGGACTTGGAGTATTGGAAAGATTTGGATCCGCGGCATAATCTTGATGTAATGTACATCGAGAAAAATATATGTGATAGCATTATCGGCACACTTCTTAATATTGAAGGCAAGACGAAAGATACCTTAAAATCTAGGATTGATTTGATACACCTGGGTATCAGAAAGGATTTGCAGGTGCAAGATGAAGGTAAACCAGGGGATATGGCACCAGTTGTGTACGTCTTGGACAAGGTAAAAAGAAAAGAATTCTGCGAGGTCCTGTCACGCGTGAGATTCCAAATGGATTTGCTTCCAACCCTGAAAGGAGAGTCAGTGCAGATGGAAACAAGGTATAAGGGTTGAAAACTCATGACTGCCACGTCCTACTTCAAAGGGTTTTACCTGTTATCCTTAGAGGATTGGGCCGCCCTGACTTATACAGAGCAGTTGCAGAGTTGGGACAATTCTTCAAGGAACTCTGCAGTAGGAATATCAGGATAGATGCTTTGGAGCGTCTTAGAGACAAGATACCAACTATCCTATGCGACCTTGAGAAGATATATCCTCCAGCCTTCTTTGATGTGATGGTGCATTTGGCTGTTCATCTACCTGATGAGGCACTACTTAGAGGTCTAGTACAGTATGGCTGGATGTACCCTATTGAAAGGCGGCTATGCACTTTCAAGGGCTATGTTAGGAACAGAGCTAGACCCGAGGGTTCCATTGCAGAGGCCTACATTGCTACAGAAGCATTGACATTCTGCTCAAAATACATTGAAACAGCTGATCAGCTTAGCAAAGAGGTGGGTGAAGACAATCCCGGGCTCAATGTTTTCGATTATTCTGTTCGAGTTACAGGGAAGAGTCGACAAGAGGACAAACCTAAAGATTTGGACAAAATGGTTTGGTATGTGCTGAATAACTGTCCTGAGATACTACCTTATATCAAGTAAGTGCAGCATTGCAGCTTATACATCGTAATCTACTAAACTTGCAGCACATTCTTATATATTTAGATGTTTGACGCGATCACTATGTTGTGCAGCATCTACAAAGAGGAGTTACTGCCGCAAAATCCAAGAAAAATTGACAACCTTGTTATGGCAGGATTTGCGAAATGCTTCAAGAACCATGTAAGCTTTTGAAGTGCATTGTCAGTTTTTTCATATATTGAGTACATAAGATGATCAGGTTGTCTATTTTCTAACCATAGGTTAAGAAGATGCGGG
This sequence comes from Triticum dicoccoides, assembly GCF_002162155.2. Classification (NCBI taxonomy): domain Eukaryota; kingdom Viridiplantae; phylum Streptophyta; class Magnoliopsida; order Poales; family Poaceae; genus Triticum; species Triticum dicoccoides. The sequence goes on along the minus strand of NC_041386.1, from coordinate 134,428,006 downwards.
AGGATGGGCAGGCAGTTGATGATGCCCTTTACTCACTAGCAATGGGTCCTGATACTCGGGTAAGACATTATGAATCTTGTGTTGTGGGAGATGTGCGCTACAACACCCTTGCACGAGACGAAGGCAGGAAGACACAAAACAGTGCCATCATGAGCACTGATACGTATGACAAAGAGACAACTGAAATATATGCTAACATAACAGACATTATTCAGTTGCAGTATATCTCCAGTTTCGAGGATCATCGGTGTGTGGTTCTGTTGTGTTGTCGTTGGTATAACCTGTTTTCTAGGATCGGAAAACCCAGAGCTAATGATTATTTCAAATCCATCAATGTCAAGGCGGCGTACCATACTAACGAGCCTTTTATTTTGGCAAATCAAGCAACACAGATATTTTTCTTGGAAGACACATTTGCACGTAGCAATGACTAGAGAGTATTGCAAAGGTTTGAGCAGAGGAATTTGTTTAAGGAAGTTGCACAACAAGATGATGCTTACACCGCTCCTGATGTACAAGATAACACAAATGTTCCTAATATCTTTGAGAACCATCACGTCAATGACACCGGAGAAAAGATTGCTTGTCGTGCTATGGACATACAAGAGTTGATCAAGAAGAAGCCAACGTTCGAGGACGCTGAGGACGAAGAAGAAGATGACACCGTGCGGAATTACGATTCAGACTGATACACATGGCGAAGATGTTGACACTGCTGCTGTGGATGATGATTACATTGCTTTTGTCATATTTGCCTGTCAGAAGACATTTTTTATCTACTATGTGAAATTGTGTTTGCTATGACAACTGAAACCTGATGAACATGTTGTTTAGTATTTTGTTGTGACAACATCACTTCTTATGTATGCTGATTTGTGTTTGGTGATTGTATGACAACTAAAACATGATGACATTGTTGTTTAGTTGTACTCATATTTGGCTGTGAAATTTGAATTTGATGACATAGTTTGCTGTTGGACTGCAATTTGCTTGACCTTTTCGAATGAGAACAAAGCTGACCTGATAGGGCCTCTGCTATTTATTTATTTATATGAGCAAAAGGGGATACCCCCTGATTTCCGTTAATAGAAATCATTAGATGTTCACAACACTATGCCCAGCCTGCTACACAGGTTTCATTCATTACTAGTTTCAGCAAAGTGCTCATGTCGTAGCCACTGAATACATCACGAGTGCTACATGATGAAGCTATGTACCTAGGGTAGGGTCATGGACCTGTCCAGCATACCCTCCCCAAGGACTTATTTACAAAGAATCAGAAGCAGTCGAAGAGAAATCATCATCCACTCGACCGTGGAGATGCGCTCATTCGACCACCTTGAAGACACTCGACCACCAGAAGATGAGGAACCCTCCACTCTGCAGTGGTTAAGACTTAAACCATAGCATTATGAGCATTTATGACATTTACTGTAGACGTTACCTGTAACGCCTTTCCTTTATGAGCATTGAACTCTATGTAATGGAGGAGAGCTGGGGTCCTGGCGCACTCTATATAAGCCACCTCCCTCCTCTGGGACAAGGGTTCACACTTTTGTAAACACACACACACACAAACACATAATCCAGTCGACCGCCTCAGGGCACCGAGACGTAGGGCTGTTACTTCCTCCGAGTAGGGCCTGAACTCGTAAAACTCGTGTGTACAACTACTCCATAGCTAAGATCTCGCCTCCTCATACCTACCCCCCATTCTACTGTCAGTCTTAGATCCACGACAGTTGGCGCCCACCGTGGGGCAGGTGTCTTTGCGACTTATTGGAGAACTTGCAATTTTTCCGATCCCCATCATCATGGTTCCAGGCGGAGGTTTGGCTGAGGGCCGTGAGATCCGTCTCGGCGCGCTCGTGTTCGTCGCTGACGACTCCACTTGGCTTCAGGAGGCACCACTCGACGTCGATGCTCTCCCCGCCCGCGGGGCGACGCACTTTCACGTGTGCGTCCGCGGTGTCCTCCTGCGGCAAACGTCGACCCGGTACCAGTCGACTCCTATGGCTTTCCCCCTCACTACGACCCGCCGGAACAAGCGCACCGGCCGGTCGAGGGTTCAACGGTGGGTGAAGCATGCGGTGGCCCGCCAGTCAGCCACCCCTCAAGTCACGGCGCTCGAGCCCGACGAGTCTCTCTACGGCCTGTTCGATCTGTCGACTGGCTCCGTAGAGACTGCATCCGAGTGCGGCAGCAATGGCTTAGCAGCGGAAGTCCTGATGGTCAATGGACCACGCGGTCCTCCTGGCTTCGATCGTGAAGACGGAGGTGACGGGAACGGCGATCTGTCACGCGTTCACGAGGAGTACCACCCCGAGCCTCTCTCCTCGCAACAGAGAGAAGAACTTCGTCGCCGAAACATGGATGCCCTGCATACTCCTATAGTTGGAGAAATGCCCGAGGCCCAGGCCTTGGAACAGGCTCGCTTGGCCAATCTGGCTGAGCGCACTCGGCTGGAGAACCTACAGCGTGCACTCGATGATCGAGCTCGTCAACGTGCTCCTGAGTCCAGCCGACGCCAACCTTTTCCACCTTCGGCTCAGGTATACCGGACACCGATCCAAAACCTAGCAGCTGTGGCCCGGATAGCAAAGTCGATTCAACCTTCCCAGTCAGAAGCTAGCCGAGGTCTGGCGCAGATCAGGGCCTTGCTCCGGGCAGCAGGAGAGCAGAATACGGCCGTGTCTCAGTCGCGGGATAGGATCCATAGCAGATCCGTGGTCGCAGATACGGTCCAGTCGGCCCATAGCCCGAGATCGCCCCCGAGGCATGAGGGACGTGGAGAGCGGCGTGATCAGTACAGAAACCAGGAGCAGTATGATCGTCGAGCCGATTGCGATGGTCGCCGTCGAGTGCCCACGCCTCCTCCAAGGAGTGGGTCGTACGTGTCGCGGCCACATGAAGACAGGCGCCCTAACAACGTCGGAAGAGGTATTCCAGTCGACCCCATGGAGCCAGGCTTTGATGCAAGATCTATTCTCGTACAAGGCTTGGTCCACAAAAATAGAGCTCACCGAGATGGCCATGACAGAGGCCCGCGAACCAGCAACAGGGTGCATGTCTCTGGCCCAGAGTGCTTCAGCAGAGCTATCAGAGCTGCAGTGATTCCCCCCAACTTCAGGTTGGCGACTGGAGTCAGTAAGTTCACCGGAGAGTCCAAGCCTGACACCTAGCTCGAAGACTACGGAGTGGCTGTCCAGATTGGTGGCGGCAATGATGAGGTGGCCATGAAACACGTTCCTCTGATGTTGGAGGGCTCGGCTAGGGTGTGGCTGAATCAGTTGGCACCTGGCAGCATCTATACTTGGGAAGATCTCGCCCGAGTGTTTGTCAGAATGTTTGAGGGTACTTGCAAGCGGCCAGCAGGTTTGACAGAATTACAGTGTTGCGTCCAGAAACCGAATGAAACTTTGAGAGATTATATCTAGAGGTGGATCAACCTGCACCACACGGTGGAAGATGTGTCTGATCATCAGGCAATTTGTGCTTTCAAGGAAGGCGTCAGGTACCGGGAGTTGAATCTGAAATTCGATCGAACAGGAAACATGACTTTGACTCGGATGATGGAAATCGCCACCAAGTATGCCAATGGTGAAGAGGAGGAGCGACTACGGAGCGGAAAGCACAAAGCAGTCGCCCACGAAGCCGGGGCAGGAAACTCCAGTCGGAAACAAAAACGCAAGGCCGAACCAACTGCTCCGGGTGAGGCCTTGGCTGTGGTTCAAGGAAAGTTCAAGGGGAAGCCCAAAGGGCCGTGGAACCCCAAGAAAGTGAAGATCAAGATGGAAATGACGTGTTGGATCTGTCGTGCCATATCCACACCAAAAAAGACGAAGAAGGTAATTTCATTTACCCGAAGCATACCACTCGACAGTGTCGGCTCCTGATCCAGCAGTTCCGAGAGAAACAGCCCAAGGAAAAGGAGAAGGAGGCAGACAAGGCTGATAGTGAAGGGGAAGATGATGATGGTTATCCTCACGTGAATTCCACTCTGATGATTTTTGCTGATGTTCAAAACAAGAGTCGATTGAAAGTCATCAACAGAGAAGTGAACATCGTTGCTCCGGCGACACCCAATTACTTGAAATGGTCGCAGACTGCCATTACGTTCGACCAGTCTGATCACCCAGCACACATCGCCACCCCTGGGAGGCAAGCGCTGGTGGTCGACCCGGTGGTCGAAGGCACTCGACTGACAAAGGTCCTGATGGACGGTGGCAGTGGCCTGAACATTCTGTACGCAGAAACGTTGAAAGGAATGGGCATTCCGATGTCCAGACTCAGTGAAAGCCATATGAGTTTCCATGGGGTCATCCCAGGCAAGAAGGCTGCGTCCCTCGGTCAGATTGCACTCGACGTGGTTTTCGGTGATGCCAAAAATTACCGCAAAGAAAAGTTGACGTTTGAAGTCGTGGATTTTCAGAGTGCGTATCATGCAATTCTGGGCAGGCCAGGTTATGCACGATTCATGGCTCGACCTTGTTACGTGTATCTCAAACTGAAGATGCCTGGTCCCAGAGGAGTGATCACTATCTCTAGTAATCGGAAAAAGGTGGAAGAGTGTTTCCAGAAGGGCTCAAAGATCACCGATGCCCAGATGGCCGTGGCAGAATTGCAAGAATACCAGAAAAATGCAGACCCAAGTGACTTGTTGCGAGCCAAGAAGCCAGCCATGGATTCAGCATTCCAGTCGTCTGGCGAGACGAAGTCTGTTCACATTCACCCGACGGACCCCAATGCAGCTCCGACCCACATTTCAACCACACTCGACTCCAAATAGGAAGAAGCGCTCATTCAGTTCCTCCGTGAGAACTGGGACATCTTTGCATCGAAGCCTTCTGACATGCCAGGTGTTCGCAGGGGACTGGCTGAGCATTGTTTCCGAGTCGACCCAAAAGTGAAACCAGTCAAAGAGCATCTTCGACGGTCCGCCATCCAGAAAATAAAAGCAATCGGCGAAGAGGTGGCTCGGCTTTTGGCAGCTGAGTTTATCCGAGAGATTTACCACTCCGAGTGGTTAGCCAATGTTGTTATGGTCCCAAAGAAAGATGGCTCACTCCGCATGTGCATCGATTTCAAGCATATCAATCGGGCCTGCCCGAAAGATCACTTCCCTCTCCCTCGCATCGATCAGATAGTCGACTTGACTGCTGGGTGCGAGCGTTTGTCCTTTTTGGATGCCTACTCCGGGTACCACCAGATCCGTCTGTACAGACCTGATGAAATAAAGACAGCTTTTATCACCCCGTTCGGGTGCTTCTCTTATGTCACAATGCCATTCGGCTTGAAGAACGCCGGAGCCACATTTATGTGAATGATTCAGAAGTGCCTGCTCACTCAGATCAGTCGGAATGTGGAAGCATACATGGATGACATTGTGGTCAAGGCACGTAAAGGTTCTAACCTGCTGACCGACCTCGCTGAAACCTTTGCCAACCTCAGAAGGTATGATATCAAGCTCAATCCATCAAAGTGCACGTTTGGAGTTCCAGGCGGAAAGTTACTCGGTTTTCTTGTTTCCGAACGAGGGATCGATGCTAACCCAGAGAAAGTAGGCGCTATACTTCAGATGAAACGCCCTGTGCGTGTGCATGATGTCCAGAAGCTTACTGGTTGCTTGGCCGCCCTAAGTCAATTCATTTCTCGCCTCGGTGAAAAGGCCCTGCCTCTTTACCGACTGATGAAGAAATCACATACGTTCGAGTGGACTCTAGAAGCTGATACAACATTTGCAGAGCTAAAAGCCCTGCTTCCACCCAGCCGGTGCTTGCTGCTCCAATCAGCAAAGAGCCTCTTTTGCTTTATATAGCAGCCATTGGACAAGTCGTTAGTACAGTACTTACGGTCGAGCGGGAAGAAGAAGGAAAAGCGTTCAAAGTTCAACGCCCAGTTTATTATATTTCTGAAGTCCTGACCCCATCAAAGCAGAGATATCCTCACTATCAGAAGCTTGTCTATGGAATTTACATGACCACGAAGAAGGTTGCACACTACTTCTCAGATCACTCTGTTATAGTCGTCAGCGACGCTCCATTGTCAGAGATTCTGCACAACCGGGATGCAACTGGTCGAGTGGCAAAATGGGCGATTGAACTCCTTCCCTTAGATATCAAGTTTGAGGCAAAGAAAGCTATCAAGTCCCAAGCAATAGCAGATTTCCTCGCCGAGTGGATCAAACAGCAACTGCCAACTCAAGTTCACTCGGAGCACTAGACCATGTTCTTTGACGGATCCAAGATGTTGAACGGTTCTGGTGCTGGAGTAGTTCTGGTATCCCCCCGAGGAGACAAGCTCAGATATGTCCTCCAGATTCACTTTGATTCCTCCAACAATGAAGCAGAGTATGAAGCACTCCTGTATGGGTTGCGCATGGCCATCTCACTCGGCGTCCGTCGCCTCATGGTCTATGGCGACTCAGATTTGGTAGTTAATCAAGTGATGAAGGAGTGGGACGTCAGAAGCCTAGCCATGACTGGTTACTGCAACGTGGTGAGAAAGCTTGAGAAGAAGTTTGAGGGGTTAGAACTCCACCACATCCCCCGATTGAAAAATCAAGCAGCTGATGAATTGGCAAAGATAGGTTCCAAGAGAGAAGCCATTCCCAGCAATGTGTTCTTGGAGTATATTCACACGCTGACAGTTCAGGAAGACCCTTTCATTGAAGAGCCCCCACAACCCAAGAGCGCCACGGATCCGACTGAAGTCGAGGTCCCAACTGTGGTCGACCAATTCATGGAGGTTCTGGCCATTACTCCCAACTGGACGGTGCCCTACATTGCGTACATCCTCAGGAAAGAGCTCCCAGAGGATGAAGAAGAAGCTCGACAGATCGTCCGCCGATCTAAAGCTTTTACTATGATAAGAGGGCAGCTGTTCAGAGAAAGTGTGACTGGAGTCGGTCAGAAGTGCATAACACCAGAAGAAGGTCGAATGATCCTCAATGACATCCACTCGGGGACCTGTGGTCACCATGCATCCTCTCGGGCCATCGTGGCTAAAGCATACCGAGCTGGATTCTATTGGCCACGAGCAAATGAGATGGTGAAAGATATAGCCGACAGATGTGAAGGCTGTCAATTTTACTCCGATATGTCTCACAAGCCAGCGTCAGCCCTGAAGACCACCCCCCTCGTCTGACCCTTCACTGTTTGGGGACTGGATATGGTTGGACCGCTGAGGACCGGCAGAAGCGGCTTCACTCACGTGCTCATTGCAGTCGACAAGTTTACCAAATGGATCGAAGCCAAACCCATCAAGAACCTTGACGCTAGCACCGCTGTCAGTTTTATCAGAGAATTGACGTTCCGATATGGAGTCCCACACAGCATCATCACGGACAACGGATCGAACTTCGATTCCAATGAGTTCAGAATTTTCTGCGCCTCTCAGGGCACTCGAGTCAACTATGCTTCTGTTGCTCACCCGTAGTCGAACGGACAAGCAGAGAGAGCCAATGGCCTAATTCTCAAAGGACTGAAGCCCCGACTGATGCGTGATCTCAAACACGCAGCAGGTGCCTGGGTTGATGAACTTCCGTCAGTTCTGTGGGGTTTAAGGACAACTCCTAATCAGTCGACTAGAAGAACTCCTTTCTTCTTAGTCTATGGAGCCGAAGCTGTTCTGCCAAGTGACTTGCTCCACAACGCACCCCGAGTTGAACTCTTCTCCGAAGCAGAGGCAGAGCAGGCCCGGCAAGATTCAGTCGATCTCTTAGAGGAGGAAAGAGATATGGCCTTGATCCGCTCGACCATTTATCAACAAGATTTGCGTCGATTCCACGCCAGGAATGTGAGGGGTCGGGCCTTTCAAGAAGGAGACTTGATTCTTCGAGTGGATCAGCAGAAACCACACAAGCTCGCTCCAACTTGGGAAGGCCCCTTCATCATCACCAAAGTTCTCCACAACGGAGCATACCATCTTTACAGTATCAAGCATCAGAAAGACGAGCCACGGGCTTGGGACACGGAGCTGCTCCGCCCCTTTTATACTTAAACACTCGTTCGAATAAAATGTAATAAGCAACACCTTTTGTAATTCGTTTATCAAAGACAAGAGCTTACAGTTCTCTCATTCGATTATGTTGTTCTTATTTACTCCTGAAATCCCCCAGTGGGTGGGCTTAGTCGTGAATCCGTTCCGCCTAAGTTCGAAAAAAATCCCACCAAGTGGAGAGCAGTCCTCCCACTCGGGGGCTTAGCTGCAGTCGAGCACTCGCCTAAGTTCTCTCACTAAGAGGCTTAACGGCAGTCCAGCACTCGCTTAAGTTTGAAAAAATCCTACCGAGTGAAGAGCAATCCTCCCACTCGGGGGCTTAGCTGCAGTCGAGCACTCGCCTAAGTTCTCTCACTAAGAGGCTTAACGGCAATCCAGCACTCGCCTAAGTTTGAAAAAATCCTAC
>NC_041386.1:134384133-134418807 GCF_002162155.2 Triticum dicoccoides | reverse complement strand
AGGTGCAGGTCGACTGCAACCTTCTCCTTCGGAGCTGCGGCACAAATACAACATCCGCTCCATCCCTATCCGCAAGGACGACGAGGTGCAGGTCGACTGCAACCTTCTCCTTCGGAGCTGCGGCACAAATACAACATCCGCTCCATCCTTATCCGCAAGGACGACAAGGTGCAGGTCGACTGCCACCTTCTCCTTCGGAGCTGCGGCACAAATACAACGTCCGCTCCATCCCTATCCGCGAGGACGAAGAGGTGCAGCAAGCAAAGTCCATCCGAAGGCAAACACAAGCACATTTGGAGATAAACCAAATTCAGATAAATACTAAAAGGTTCCAAGCAGCGAAGCAAAAGTACTCGGGCACCAAGCCCGAAGGAGTTTAACGGTTACAGAAACCACTCGGCATTCCGAGGCAAATTTAAAGTGTATCCAAGTTTCATAAGATTGTTCACTCAGCCGGAGGAGGACTGACAGGCTCCACGAACGAGTCCAGATCGATCCCATCAGCGATCCGAGTGGCGACAGCGATGAAAGTCTCCATGAAGGACTGGAAGTCGTGCTTTTTGGTGTTAGAGACTTTGATCGCAGCCAGCTTGTCTTCACGAACCTCCTTGCAATGGGCTCGCACTAGGGACAGCGCCACGTCAGCACTACACCGGGCGGAGGATTTCTTCCATTCTTGCACTCGGTCAGGGATCTCGTTCAGTCGAGTCATCAGAGATTCCAGATCATTCTGAAGTGTCGCCTCCGGCCAAAGCGTTGAGTCGATTCGAGAGACAACCTCCTTCAGGCATGCGAGGTAGCTTGTGGCGCTGGCGATACGGGACTCCAGTCAGAGCATGTTCATCGCAATTTCGTCGCAGATCGGGGAAGCGATAGGGTCCAGACCCGTCTCGACCCTTCCAGTTTCTTCGTCAAAGTCTTGACAAAGTTCTGCAGCCAAAAGTCAGTTCAATCAACCAAGCAAAATCTGATGGCAAGCATCAACACAGTCGGATTAAAAGAAATACCTCCCAGCACGAGATAAAGCTTCTTGGCGAGGGTCCTCAGATAAGCTTCTGTGTCGTTCCTCTTGCGGATCACAGACTCCAACTTTTCGTTCAGGGCGACCTTATCCTTCTTCAGGCTGGTCACTTCGCGTTTAGCTTCATTAAGACAAGATGTCAGTCTAGTCACCTATCCATCAAGCGTTCCGACTGAAGCAAGCTTCTTGTCTGCGAGAGCAGTTTTGTCTTGGGCTGCTTTTTGTGCGGCAGCGAGGTCCGAGTCCTTCTTGTCCAGAGCCAACTTCATTTTCTCTGCAAAAGAAATAATTGAATCAAAAAATAGATCAAAGAGATACATTGAAATTCAGTCGGCAATCAGTTACCTTCCATACCAGCGGCCTCGTCTTGAGCTTTTTTTAGATTTTGCTGAGCCAATTCCAATTCTAAGTTGAGTTGCCTCTGCTTCTCTTCGAGTTCGGCAAACTTGGAGATAAGTGTACAAGACTTCTACAAGAGGCAAGAGACAGATCAACCGATAGGTTCGAAGGCAGTTCATTTTCGAGTGAATAAAACCTAAAGAAGTGGACAACAAGCTGTGCAGACCCCAGTCGACTGCCAGCAGTCGACCGCGGTCTCAGGGACTACACCAAGTGGGTGCACTTGGCGTGCCCCCACCGGTTCTGATCCCACTCGCCCGGCCGGCTGGAGTCGAGTGTAAGGAGTAAAAAAAAGAGAGAGAAAGAACAATTGCGCCGTCAACAAAAGAAGAACTCAGACCACAGTCGACTGCCAGCAGTCGACCGCGGTCTCGGGGACTACACCCAGTGGGTGCACTTGGCATGCCCCCACCGGTTCTGATCCCACTCGCCCAGACCGAGTGGAAGAGCGAAACTACCAAAAACGACAGCAACACCCAGTGGGTGCTCTAATTCAACGCGAACAACAGGAGATTGTGCAGAAGAAGATTTTTCGAGAACAAAAACAGTCGGAAAGTCTACTCACCTGGACATTGGCCCGAAGAGCGGCACTAGCGTCGTAGGCAGCCTGACTGCTCTCGTGCACTATCTTCACCCGCTCCATCATCATATCAGCCTGTCGGATGGCTTCCGCAGCCGCTTGCGACTGGTTGTCTGGGACGGGGTAGCTGGTGAAAAAATGTGCAGACGACCCAAGTGCGGCTGCTTGAGGCTCCGTGGCGTGGAGTTGGATAGTTGAAGGAACCACAGGCGCGGTCGACCGCGTGGGATGCCCACTCGGCAAGGGTGCAGCGAACGTCATAGTGGCCCTGCCCGCATCTTCAGCTTGACAGACGGGAGGCGTTGCAGTTGGTTCTTGCCGAGCCACCCTGCCAGCCGTTACCTTCTTGCTCTTCCTAGGCTTAGGAGCCACATCTTCGTCATCATCCGGAAGGTCAATGATGTTGGGTGGTGCTGCAAGACAGAACATTCGACCCCAAGTGAACCACTCGACCCTAAAAAGATCAAGAATCGAAATCGCAAGAGTTCATACCTGGGTTAGAGGTTACCGCATCCTCCATTTCCTCGTCCCAGTACTGGTATGAAGAGGTCCCTGACGTAGCAGCACTGCAAAGGCCCGCATTCAATTGGTTACACCCATTTAATCGAATCCACATAAAGGACAAGTCAGATGGTTACCCAGAGATAGTAGGAACGGTCACTTTGATCCGAGGCAAAGCTTTGGGTGGTTTGGAAGAGATGGCTTTCGGCACTTTCGGCGCTCGAAGTGGCGCGACCTTGGATTGCTTTGGAGGCTTCTCAGTCGGCGTCGGGGAAGACGTCCTGGGGCACTTCGAGGATTGCCCGATCGGCGCAGCCACCAAGTCCGGAGCGCGTGCCGGGTCATGAGTGTGCTTGGACCTCCTCTCCCTGCGAGGAGGTGAGTCGACTTATTCCTCATCGGTCGATTCATCGCTCTCCTCGTCCTCCTCGGCTTCCGAATGCTCCTCGCCGCTCTCGCCCCCGCTCCCTTCTTCTTCAGCGCCGGGGTCCTGCACTCCGTTAGGCATCGAGTACATTTCAATGAGGGCCTGAAAGGATAACAATCAAAAGAAATTCAGTCGACCACAAACGGGACATCATGTGGTGAATCGGAAAGATACTTGATAAAACAGAAATATACCTGCTCCGGCTGGCACGAGTTGTCGAATGGAATCACCCTCCTGGATCCCCGAGGGTTGTCTTTGTTGCCAGTGATTCCCCTCAACCAGTTCTCGAAGATATCCTCGCTAACCTCCTCCGGGTGGATCCGAGTGGTATCCTCGAGCCCAGAGTACATCCACATCGGATGATCACGCGCCTGAAGAGGTTGGATGCATCGACCGAGAAAGACCTCCAGTAGATCCATCCCGATCACTCCGTCACGGAAAAGCTGGACGACCCATTCAACCAGCTCCTTGACCTGCGCCTTCTCTTCTGGAACTACCTTCAGAGGAGCAGGCTTCTCCACTCGAACCAAGGAAAAAGGAGGAAGTCCAGTAGACTGGCCAGGCGTTGGCTGATCCTTGCAGTAAAACCAAGTCGACTGCCAGCCCCGGACCGAGTCAGGAAGGATCATCGCTGGGAAAGTACTCTTGCTCCTCATCTGGATCCCCAGACCACTGCACATCTGGATCACCCGCGTCCTCTCGTCACTCGACTTGGCCTTTTTGACCGACTGGGAACGGCAAGCGAAGATGTGTTTGAAAAGCCCCCAGTGCGGTTGACAGCCCAAGAAGTTTTCACACATGGACACGAAAGCGGCCAGATAGACTATGGTGTTCAGAGTGAAATGGTGGAGCTGAGCCCCAAAGAAGTTCAAAATACCTCGGAAGAAAGGGTGGGGAGGCAGTGAGAATCCGCGATCTACGTGGGTTGCTAGGAGGACACATTCACCCTCTCTAGGCTGCGGCTCGGTTTCGTCCCCCGGGAGCCGAGCCGACTTGTGGGCGATCAATCCCCCGTCTACCAGGTCGTCAAGGTCGTCCTGCGTGATTGCCGAGCGGATCCAGTCGCCCTGGATCCAGCCCGCCGGCAGGCCGGACCTCGACGAGGATCTGCCCCAGCTGGTCTGCTTGCCCTTCGCCTTTGCGGTCACCCTCTTTGCATGTTCCAACGCCGCTGTCTTATCCTTCCCCGTGGTGGCGGATCGAGCTCGAGCGGAGGTCCGGCGACGAGGCGGAAGCGAGAGTGGCGGAGGGATCGGGAGAAAGAGAAGAGAGAATGGGGGCGTGCGGAGAAGAGGCCTGGCCCGAGACCTTTTATAAGGCCTTCCACCGAGTGGCTGACTAGTGGACCCAAGCGATGTAAACAAATCCCGCAACAGTCGTGCACGCAGTACGTGGCAAAAAATGTGGCGCGGGGATCAAGGAGACTTACCTAATCTGTCCCGATAACCTCGTTTCCTCCCGTATGGCGCGATTCCCAAAATTTGAATCCCGCGAGATCCGCGGAGAGCGGAACAACCTGTCAGACTGAAGACAAACACCCTCTACATCATCATTCAGAATTCAACCATGAAAGTTCACTCGACAACAACCAAGAATGGACCAAGGCGATTGAGAAAGGAGTCGACGTCGTCTCCTCAACTCATTGTTTCAGGACAAGGCATATTCATAGCACAAAGAGTGGGTCAGAAGTATTCTCGACCCCTTCCTCACTTAAACCCTGATCCATTCGGGGGCTAATGATGAAGCTATGTACCTAGGGTAGGGTCATGGACCTGTCCAGCATACCCTCCCCAAGGACATCTTTACAAAGAATCAGAAGGAGTCAAAGAGAAATCATCATCCACCCGACCGTGGAGATGCGCTCACTCGACCACCTTGAAGACACTCGACCACCAGAAGATGAGGAACCCTCCACTCTGCAACTGTTAAGACTTAAACCATAGCATTATGAGCATTTATGACATTTACTGTAGACGTTACCTGTAATGCCTTTCCTTTATGAGCATTGAACTCTGTGTAACGGAGGGGAGTTGGGGTCCTGGCGCACTCTATATAAGCCACCTCCCTCCTCTGGGACAAGGGTTCGCACTTTTGTAAACACACACACACACACACACACACACATAATCCAGTCGACCGGCTCAGGGCACCGAGACGTAGGGCTGTTACTTCCTCCGAGAAGGGCCTGAACTCATAAAACTTGTGTGTACAACTACTCCATAGCTAGGATCTTGCCTCCTCATACCTACCCCCCATTCTACTGTTAGTCTTAGATCCACGACACTACATACACTTCAAATAAAGAGACAATCATCCAACAGAGCACATCGATTTTGCCCATTATCTTCACAAGCTCTTTTATCTCCTCATTGATGTCAAGGCCGTTCAACAGTTGTTGCTTGGCCATGATCAGAGGAACTGCATCTTTAACCTTCTGCTCTGCATCTTCCTCTTCTGCCGTTCCTTCAGTTACTTGTCCAACACCCCAACCTGCTGGTATTGGGATTCCTCGGCTAACCAAATAATTAGCGTAGTTGCATTCCCCCACATCAGCAACTTCCCAGAAATACAAATCACACGAATCTTCCCTTTTCTGCACGAATCAAATTGGTAGATCGTCAACCAAACTATTAAAGAAATCGGCAACTGAAAGCAGCAGAACAACACTTAAACACATTATTACCCCATGATTCAGGCATTTGTAGAAGACTCAGCCAGGGTTGCGGATTGTGGTTGAGACGCGACGGATGACTCTGCATGATTTGCAGCAGTGGCACCACACCAATGGCAGCGGGTTGCGATGAGCAATCGGCTGCAGTGCGCGTGTCGACGAGGGTCTGATGAGAACCACAGGAGATGGTACGGGTTGCGACTTGGCGCATATCTGGTTGTTGCCTGCTGAAGAGCAGGTGGACAAGCAGCCAACGGACATGGTTGCTGTGGCCAGAGCTTCTGATGCTAGGCAGAGTAAGTAGAGAAGAGGAGAAGCGAATGTTGGATATGTCAGTTTCATTACTTGCAGAGTAGCATAGCACCATATATAGTCATAGTCTAGGTTTGGATTCGAACCAGCTACAGGAGCACGTCTTTCTTTTTTCTAAAACTCGACAACGTGTCATTACTTGTACACTAGCTTGTTACGCCTTCCCAAGTCTTTGATTTTATTTCCCTTTTTTTGCGAGGAAGGAAGGAGGACAAAATTGAGAATTCCTGGGACTCGAACCCAAGACCTCTTGGTTGAAAACCAAGGGTGCTAGTCACTTATGTGGCGAACGTTCCCTGTGAGGAGGACGGCAGACGAACGCATTTTCCCCGCAATTTTCTTCCAATATATAAAAAAGTATGCTACTTGGTGTCCGCTTAGTCAACAAACGATTGTGCCAACCTTGACCGTTGGATTGACATTCAACATCTGTCGCGTTTATTCAGTCTCTTCTTCCTCGAGCCGCCAAAGCCAAACCAGCACCGGCGGGACCGCCTGCTCCCGCCTCCCACGGCTGGCTCTGATCTACCCCGGCTCCTGTTCGTTCCTGTCCGAGGCCTCACCATCGTCATCCGCCTTGGTTCTCTTGCCGCGGCGCCGCCCTCCGGTGTTGCCAACATGGTCAACAACCGAGAGGAATAAGGAGATGACTGTACATGGTGAGGATGACAGTAGGGACCCAGCAGTGTGCGCAGTAATTTTGTTTTTTCGGGACGGAGAAGGGTATCAACTGGGTTGTGCGGGACCCATGGCCCGTCTAGCCCAGGCTTTTATTTCATATGTTTAGCACATGACCAGCCCAGTTTGTTTTTTTCCTTTCTGAAAATTGCTAGCCAGCTATTTTGTTTTTTGCAGAATAACCAACGTAGGCCTACTTGCTTTTCTACGCCCTGCTGGGCCGGAAATCTTTCAAGACGAGGAGGGATGCATTTTGCCCAGAAAATGGGCTATAAGTAATAAGAAATGGGCTATAAGTAATAATAAATGGACTGTAAAATGAAAAAAATACAGCAAACAGACAATTGGTTCCAAAATATTGTTTTCTTTCGGATTTTGATATTTTAAATTTCATTGTTTTTGTGCGGGTAAAATTTCATTGAATTTAAATTAAGGTATATTTATATTTAAAATTAATTTGAATCTGGCTAGAAATTTCGGGCTGTATGCTATTTGGGACAGAGTTGGAGGCTGACTTGTGGGTCTACTAGGTTGACGTGTACTTTGGCTTTGTCAACTTAGTCCACAAACGATTCTCGCAGCATTGACCGTTGGATGTTAATCCAACGGCCGTGCTGCTTCTTCAATATCTGATCTTCTTGCTCTAGCCGCCCAAACCAGCTCCGGTGGGACTGCCTGCTCCCGCCTCCCATGGCCGGCTGTGTTGCCGCACAGGCCGCACCGCCCCACCCTACTTCATTGCTCGCCAGGCCATTCCTCTACTCACCCACACCTCCTGTTATTTTCCGGCGACGACAGCCGGACCAGTAAACCCTCGTACTCCCTACCGCGTGGGCAACCATTGCCGAGTCTTCCTCGGCTCCGTGTCGTTCCCTTCCTAGGCCTCACCGTCGTCCACCGCCATGGTGCTCTCGGGGCGGCCTGGTCAACTTGGTCAACTAACGATATCCATCAGCCGTGGACTGTACGTGCAAAATAATGATTCCTCCACCTGACAGCTGGGACCCACTGGAAGGGCCTCTGTATTTCGTGAAAAAAACGTTTCCCCCGCTGACATGTCGGATCCACCAGCTATATCTTCGCACGCAAGGAAGTGCCTCCTTATTACGCACAAAAAAATGAATACCCCCTGCTAGCTGGGACCCACCATAGTCGGAGGATGACTTGTGGGCCAAAAAAGTTGACGGGGACGGAGGGCTTTGTCAACTTAGTCAATATGAACGATTCTAGCTCCAGTGACCATACGATGTCCATCCAACAGCCATAGTGCTTCTTCAACCTCTGGTCTTCTTGCTCCAGCCGCCCAAAGCAGTGCCGGTCGTGTCGCATGGTCCTGCCTCCCGTGGCCGGCTGTGCTGCCGCGGAGGCCTCACCGCCCCTACTATTCCCACCGCTGGCCAGGCCCTGCGGCGATGGCAGCCTCACACTGCAGCCGAACCAGTGAACCCTCGTACTCCTCTCCGCGCGGGCTTCCACTGCCGCGTCTTCCCCGGCTCCGCGTCGTCCCCTTCCTAGGCCTCCCCGTCGTCCACCGCCATGGTGCTCTCCGCGCGGCGTGGTCAACGTGGTCAAGGAACGACTTCCATCGGAAGAGTACTGTACGTGGAGAGGCTGACAGCTGGGTCCATAGCCACAGCCCGGTTTTTTGTGATTTGCCAAGTAAGTCGCTTTGTCAGGCCTGTTGGGCTGCAAATCATTCAAGACAAGGAGAGCTTTCATTCGGCTGGCCGAGAAAATGGCCCATCCGTAATGAGAAATGGGCTGTACATTTTTAAAACACATCAAACCGGCAATTAGTTTCAAATATTTTTTTTTTCATTTCAAGATTTTAAATTACATTAATTTTTATGCGTGGAGAATTTGTTGGATTTTATATTGATATAATTTATTTTTAAAATCAGTTTGAATGTGAGTCGAAATTTTGGGATTAAAAACAGTTCAGACCGCAACGAAATATGCAAAATTTCATATAATTTTTTAACCGTGGCCACAATTTGGGCTGTAATGCTAACAAAAAGAATATGGGCTCCAAAAAAACCTTAAGAATTAGCAAATGGGCTGAAAATTATTAGAAATAATGGCAGATGGGTTGTATGCTGTTTTCCACAGATTTGAGGCTATCCTAAAAAAGGTTGACGCATAAGCAGTGATTGTTGGATGTCCATCCAACGGCCGTCGTGCTTCTTCAATCTCTGCTCTTCCTGCTCCAGCCGCTCAAACAAGCGCCGGCGGGAATGCCTGCTCCCTCCTCCCCACGGCCGGTTGTGCTGCCGCGCAGGCCTCACCGCCCCACCATACTCCCATCGTTGGCCTAGCCATCCCTCTACTCACCCACACCTGCTGTTATTCTCCGGTGACGGCAGACGAACTAGTAAACCCTCGTACAGTCGTACTCCCCTCTGCATGGGAAACAACTGCTGAGTCTTCCCTGCCTCTGTGTCGTTCCCTTCCTAGGCCTCGCCGTCGTCCACCGCCCTGCTGCTCTCGGCGCGGCCTGGTCAACGTGGTCAATGACCGACATGCATCTGAAGTGGAATGTACGTGGAGAGGCCGACAGCTGGGTCCACAGCCGCACACAATGAAATGCCTCCTTATTACGCGCAAAATAATGATTCCTCCACCTGACATCAGGGACCCACCAAAAGGGCTTCTGTATTTCACGAAAAAAACGTTACCGCCGCTGACAGCTCAGACCCACCAGCTATATCTTCGCACGCAAGGAAGTGCCTCCTTATTATGCACAAAAAAAATAAATACTCCCCCTGTTAGCTGGGACCCAGTATAGTGGCAGGCTGACTTGTGGGCCTACTAAGTTGACGGGGACGGAGGGCTTTGTCAACTTAGTCAATATGCACGATTCTAGCTCTAGTGACCGTACGATGTCCATCCAATGGCCGTAGTGCTTCTTCAACCTCTAGTCTTCTTGCTCCAGCCGCCCAAACCAGCGCCGGTCGTGCCTCGTGCTCCTGCCTCCCGTGGCCGACTATGATGCGGCGGAGGCCTCACCGCCCCTACTACTCCCACCGCTGGCCAGACCATCCCTCTACTCACCCACACCCCCTGTTACTCTGTGGCGACGACAACCTCACACCGCAGCGAACCAGTGCCCTCGTACTCCTCTATGCATGGGCATCCACTGCCGCGTCTTCCCCGGCTCCGCGTTGTACCCTTCCTAGGCCTCGCCGTCGTCCACCGCCATGGTGCTCTCGATGCGGCGTGGTCAACGTGGTCAAGGAATGGCTTCCATCGGACGTGGACTGTACGTGGAGACGCTGACAACTGGGTCCACGGCCGCAGCAAGGAAGTGCCTCCTTATTATGTGCAAAATAATTATTCCTCCACCTGACAACGGGGACCCACCGGACGGGCCACCGTATTTCGCCCCCCTGACTGCTGGGACCCACCAGCTACATCTTCGCACGTAAGGAAGTGCCTGACAGTCGGGACCCACCTGGTTGAAGCGTACGTAGCGTTGTCATTCTGGTCGTGAACGTATACGTACATATATACTGGTCGATGTAGAGGCGCGCACGTGTCGTAGTAGAGGCGCGCACGTAGCATGTACACGTACGTACAGCGGCCAGGGAGCAAGAAAGAAAATACGGCCACGTATGTGTACATACGGGCGGGGTCTCGAACGCCTACTCGCGCATACGTACGGCCAGGGCTCGTGTACATGGCTGGGTCAGAATGGAGAAACAGTGTCGTCATCGTGTTCATGGAGAGGCAACGGAATGCGTCGTGTTCATGTGGAGGCAACGGAATGCGTCGTGTTCATGGAGAGG
This sequence comes from Triticum dicoccoides, assembly GCF_002162155.2. NCBI lineage: Eukaryota > Viridiplantae > Streptophyta > Magnoliopsida > Poales > Poaceae > Triticum > Triticum dicoccoides. The sequence goes on along the minus strand of NC_041386.1, from coordinate 134,408,433 downwards.
CAACGGAATGCGTCGTGTTCATCGGGAGGGTTTGGACGGAACAAGCGATGGAAACGAGGCCTGGCGTACCGCACAACAGAGGAAACGGCCTTGTGTTCGACTAGCCACGTTCGAAATGGGATCATGTTCGGGAGGGGTCTGGCGTACCGCAAAACGAAGGAAACAGACCTCCTATGGTCAAAACGGGTGTCCTGTTCATCGGGAGGGGTGTGGCGTACCGCAAAACGGAGGAAACAGACCTCCTACTGCCGAAACGGGGGTCCTGTTCATCGGGAGGGGTGTGGCGTACCGCAAAACGGACGAAACGGACCTCCTACGGTCGAAATGGGGGTCCTGTTCATCGGGAGGGGTGTGGTGTACCGCAAAACAGAGGAGACGGACTTGTGTTGGAGCGCTACGGTCAAAACGGGGGTCCTGTTCATCGGGAGGGGTGTGGCGTACCACAAAACGGGACTCAACGGGATACTGTTCATCTCCACCGTCGACCCCCTCCAGCCTCCACGAGCTACTGTTCATCCACCATCGACCTCCTCCAGCCTCCACCTGCGACTGTTCATCCACGGGCTCCTGTTCATCCAGCTTCCACCGCGCGCTACTCCACCGGCTACTGTTCAACCAGCCCTCTCCACGGGCTCCTGTTCAACCACCCCTCTACGGGCTACTGTTCATCCTGCCCTCCACCGTCTACTGTTCATCCTGCCCTCCACGGGGTGGTCCTGTTCATCCAGCCCTCCAAGGGGTCCTGTTCATCCAGCCCCAACCGGCTCGATCGATCGGGGTCCTGTTCATCCAGAGGCAACACCACGGTGTCCTGTTCATCCACCCCCACCGGGAACTGTTCATCCAAACCCCCCCGCAATGCTCACTATTCATTCGGAGGCAGCATCGATCGGCTTCAGTTAGCAGCAGTAGCGAAGGAATCGCTTGATCGGGTTCAGTTAGCAGCCATCGATCGATCGCTCGGGTTCAGTAACGCGTAGCCTGCAGTGCAATCGCTCGGGTTCAGTTAGAGCCTAATGCCTCGCTCGGGTTCAGTTAGAGCCAACGCCTCGCACACATGCGTGTACGTGTATGAGAGAAACGCGCATCACTCGGCCCCCGACCTCCCACCGTAACCGGGAACTCCCCGAAATTTTCCTCGCCCTCGCTTCTACCACGGTTTTTTCCGTCATGGACGGCCCAAAGAATGTCATGCAGCTGCGTCTCTGGTCCGCCCAGGACGAAAAGCCCATTTTTCTGTCATGATTTTTTATCATAGAAGTAGGAGCCCGCCACATCTATGATGATACCGGATTTTGTCACAATTATCGTCATAGAAGTGTCATATGTATGACAGAAAAAAAAACCGTTCGGCCCAAAATGTCACTGATGTGTCTTTTTTTTGTAGTGCGTCGGGCCGCCAAGATCGCTTCCAAGCTCACAACTAAGGGCCATCTCATGACAAATGTGCTTGGAAGCATCCAAAAGGGGGTAAGCACTCATAGAAAATTGACAAACTATTGTCAACATCACGCGTTTGTCTCTTGTGTTGAACCCCAAAAGGTATATGAGGCGCTCGAAGATCCGGATTGGCTCAATGCCATGCATGAAGAACTCAACAACTTGGATTACAACAAGGTGTGGAGATTGGTGCCAAGGCCAACGGGGAACCACAATGTCATTGGAACCAAGTGGATATTCAAGAACAAGCAAGACGCTCATGGAATTATCATTCGCAACAAGGCCCGGTTGGTAGCACAAGGCTACTCCCAAGTCGAGGGTATCGACTACGGTGAAACCTTTGCTCCCGTTGCTCGCCTTGAATCCATTCACATGTTGATTGCTTATGCTTCTAATCATAACTTTAAGTTGCAACAAATGGATGTGAAGAGTGCATTTCTTAATGGTCCCATTAATGATTTGATGTATGTCAAGCAACCCCCCGGGTTCGAGGATCCTTATTTTCCCGATCATGTGTACCAACTCAATAAGGCACTCTATGGCCTTAAGCAAGCCCCACGTGCGTGGTATGACCACCTTACCGAGTTGTTGCAAGATCGCAGTTTTGAAATTTGGAAAATTGACCCCACTCTTTTTACCAAGAAGGTCAAAGGGGAGTTGTTTGTGTGCCAACTGTATGTTGATGATATTGTCTTTGGTTCCCCTAACAAAGCTTTCAATGAGAAATTTGCCGCACTCATGACCTCCAAGTTTAAGATGTCCATGATGGGAGAATTTAAGTTCTTTCTCGGGTTCAAAGTCAAGCAACGGAGAGAAGGAACCTTCATCAACCAATCCAAATACACTCAAGACATGCTCAAGAGATTCAAGCTCAATGATGTCAAGCCGACTTCCACTCCAATGCTCGTCAAATGCCAACTTGACTTAGATCCCAATGGTAAAGTGGTGGATCAAAAGGTATATCGCTTCATGATTGGCTCCTTGCTTTACCTTTGTGCATCTAGACCGGATATCATGTTGAGTGTGGGAATTTGTGCATGGTTTCAAGCCGCACCTAAGGAAAGCCACTTTGTGGTGGTCAAGCGAATCTTTCGATATTTGGCTCATATCCCAAACTTTGGCTTATGGTACCCAAGAGGAGCAAACTTCAAGCTTGTAGGTTATTCGGACTCCGATTGGGCAGGAGACAAAGTGGATAGGAACTCCACTTCCGGAGGGTGCCAATTTCTTGGTTGCTCTTTGGTGAGTTAGTCTTCCAAGAAGCAAAGTTGTGTGTCTCTCTCATCCACCGAGGCGGAGTACGTGGCCGCCGGTAGTTGTTGTGCACAACTTCTTTGGATGAGGCAAACTTTAAAGGATTATGGTGTCATTTGTGACAAAGTGCCTCTTTGGTGTGACAATGAAAGTGCCATCAAGATCTCTCTCAATCCGGTTCAACATTTCAAGATGAAGCATATTGAGATTCGGTATCACTTCATCCGGGATCACATTAGGCGAGGGGAGATCGAGCTCAACTATGTCAACACTCATCATAACCTTGCAGATATTTTCACGAAGCCTTTGGATGAAGCAAGATTTCGCAAGTTAAGGCATGAGCTAAATATCATTGTTTCGAGCAATGTGACTTGAACTCTTGCATACCCCACCATACTCAACTTGTTGTCTTGTTTAGGTGCAGGCATGGACATAGGGGGAGTGTTGTTCTCTCAATGAACTCTCCCTCCCCCCATTATGCATAAATAGATCAAGTCTGTTGAGGGAGTCCTAGATTAGGGGGTCTCCGGACAGTCGGACTATATCCTTTGGCCGAACTGTTGGACTATGAAGATACAAGATTGAAGAATTCGTCCCGTGTCCGGATGGGACTCTCCTTGGCGTGGAAGGCAAGCTTGGCAATACGGATATGTAGATCTCCTTCCTTGTAACCGACTGTATGTAACCCTAGCCCCCTCCGGTGTCTATATAAACCAGAGGGTTTAGTCCGTAGGACGAGAACAACAATTATACCATAGGCTAGCTTCTAGGGTTTAGCCTCTACGATCTCGTGGTAGATAAACTCTTGTAATACTCATATCATCAAGATCAATCAAGCAGGAAGTAGGGTATTACCTCCATCGAGAGGGCCCAAACCTGGGTAAATATCGTGTCCCCCGCCTCCTGTTACCATCCGCCTTAGACGCATAGTTCGGGACCCCCTACCCGAGATCCGCCAGTTTTGACACCGACATTGGTGATTTCATTGAGAGTTCCACTGTGCCGTCACCATAAGGCTTGATGGCTCCTTCGATCATCGGTAACGATGCGGTCTAGGGTGAGATATTCCTCCCCGGACAGATTTTCGTATTTGGAAGCTTCGCATTGCGGGCCAACTCGCTTGGCCATCTGGAGCAGATCGAGAGCTACGCCCCTGGCCATTAGGTCAGGTTCGGAAACTCGAACTACACTGCCGACATCCGCGGAGACTTGATCTTCGACGGATTCGAGCCTATACCAGGTGCACCGCACGATCACGACGAGCATGATTTAGCTCTGCCGTCGGACAGTGTTCGGGAGATCACACCTGCAACTACTCCGGCCTTCAATCCGGAGCAAATTGTGCCATCTGAGGACGCGTGGATGGACCCCGCCATGGAGGCCGCACTCTCAGTGGCGATTGAGCCGGATACTGACTTCACCCCTTACAAGAGTCGTGTTGCCGAACCACTGGATTCGTCTCCGGCCACGGACCCCGAGCCGCCTGCGTCCATGCCTATCGAATCTGATTGGGCGTCGATCATGGAGTTGATATCTTTCAGCACTCACCTTTTGGCGACGTGCTAAATTCATTAAGGTCTCTCTCCTTGTCAGGAGAACCTTGGCCAAAGTATGTCCGGCTAGAATGGGATGCAGACAACGAAGAAATTCGCTCCCCACCCATCACCCACTTAGTAGCCACTGTCGATGATTTAACCGACATGATCGACTTCGACTCCGAAGACATCGACGGTATGGACGACGATGCAGGAGACGAACAGGAACCACTGCCCACAAGGCGCTGGACCGCCACCTCATCATATGATATATACATGGTGGACACCCCCAAAGAAGACAATGGCGACGAGACAGCGGAGGATGACCCCTCCAAGAAGCAACCCAAGAGCCGACGTCAGCAGCGCCACTCTAAGTCCCGCCGTAGCAAAAGTAGTGATACCGGCACAAGAGATAATAACACTCCGGATAGTGCCGAAGACGACAACAATTCCCTCCAGCACGATTTAGAGCGGGAGGGTGAACAAGCTAGCCCTCCAGAGCGGGCAGCAGATGGAGAATCGGAGGAGGAAAATTACATGCCTCTCTCCGAAGATGAGGTGAGCCTCGGCGATGAAGAATTTATCGTGCCTGAGGATCCCGTCGAGCAGGAGCGCTTCAAGCGCTGGCTTATGGCCACAACAAATAGCTTGAAGAAAAAGCAGCAACAGCTTGGAGCTAATCAAGATTTGCTAGCAGATCGATGGACCGAAGTCCTTGCGGCTGAGGAATACGAACTCAAGTGCCCCTCCAAGAGTTACGCAAAGTGTAGGTCGCTACCCCGACTCGAGGAGGAAGCATTCAAACCTACATCACCAGTGTACGATGAAGTTGACCGGCCACCTCGTAGCCGAGCCAGAGAGGCGTTTCAGCCTGAAGTTCAGCCTGCACCCCGCCGCCACTCAAACGAAAATACCAAGACCCGGGGCAACACACGGGACCTGCGAGACGTATTGGAAAGAAGGGCAAAACATGCAAGGTCGATATACGGGTCACGGGGGCGCGCGCCAACGCGAGATGATGACCGTCACGCCAGATACACTAAAAGTAAATCCGGCTGGGCCGAATACAGCAGACAAGACTCATATGAACTACGTCGTGATATAGCCCGGCACAGAGACGCCGCGCACCCCCTATGCTTCACTAATGAAGTTATGGATCACGAATTCCCGGAGGGTTTTAAACCCGTAAATATCGAATCGTATGATGGTACAACAGATCCCACTGTATGGATTGAGGATTTCCTCCTCCACATCCACATGGCTCGCGGTGATGATCTGCATGCCATCAAGTACCTCCCACTAAAACTCAAAGGACCAGCTCGGCATTGGCTGAATAGCTTGCCAGTAGACTCCGTCGGCAGTTGGGAGGATTTGGAAGACGCATTCCTTGACAACTTCCAGGGCACTTATGTGCGACCACCGGATGCTGATGACTTGAGACATATAACTCAGCAACCAGGGGAATCGGCCAGGCAATTCTGGACACGGTTCCTAACTAAGAAAAACCAAATTGTCGACTGTCTAGATGCAGAGGCCTTAGCGGCATTCAAGCATAACATCCGTGACGAGTGGCTCGCCTGGCACCTCGGCCAGGAGAAGCCGAAGTCTATGGCAGCCCTCACGACACTCATGACCCGCTTTTGCGCGGGCAAGGATAGCTGGCTGGCTCGCAGCAACAACACATCAAGGAATCCGGGCACTTCGGATACCAAAGATGCCAACGACAGACCACGTCGTAACAGACACAAGCGCCACAACAATGGCGATAACGCCGATGATACGGCAGTCAATGCCGGATTCAGAGGCTCTAGATCCGGTCAGCGGAAAAAACCATTCAAAAGAAGTACTCCGGGCCCGTCCAGTTTGGATCGCATACTTGATAGCTCGTGTCAAATCCACGGCACCCCCGATAAGCCAGCCAATCACACCAACAGAGAATGCTGGGTGTTCAAGCAGGGCGGCAAGTTGAATGCCGAAAACAAGGACAAGGGGCTGCATAGTGATAACGAGGAGGAGCCCCGGCCGCCGAACACGGAAGGACAGAAGAGGTTCCCCCCACAAGTGAAGACGGTGAACATGATATACGCAACCCGCATTCTAAAGAGGGAACGGAAGCGTGCACTAAGGGACGTCTATGCGATGGAGCCCGTCGCCCCAAAATTCAACCCATGGTCCTCTTGTCAGATCACCTTCGATCGCAGGGACCACCCCACTAGTATCCGTCATGGCGGATCCGCCGCATTGGTCCTAGACCCCATCATCGATGGATTTCACCTCACTCGAGTCCTTATGGACGGCGGCAGCAGCCTGAACCTGCTCTATCAGGATACAGTGCGCAAAATGGGTATAGATCCCTCGAGGATCAAACCCACCAAAACCACCTTTAAGGGCGTCATCCCAGGTGTAGAGGCCCATTGCACGGGCTCAATCACACTGGAAGTGGTCTTCGGATCTCGGGACAACTTCCGAAGCGAGGAGTTAATCTTTGGTAGCGTCCCGTTCTGCAGTGGCTATCACGTACTGCTCGGGCGAACCGCATTTGCAAAATTCAATGCGGTACCGCATTACCCATACCTCAAGCTCAAGGTGCCAGGACCTAGGGGGGGTCATAACAGTCAATGGAAACACAGAACACTCGCTCCGCACGGAAGAGCACACTGCGGCCCTCGCAGCAGAAGCACAAAGCAGCCTTTTAAGGCAGACTGCCAATTTGGCGATACAGCCCCCGGACACCGTCAAGCGAGTCTGGAGTAACCTGCAATAGGATCACCTGGCATGTTCAGAGCTCTCCTAGCAATTCGGCCCCCGTCCCAGTCCCAGTCAAGCGACAAAATCCGTGCTGCACGTACATAATTACGCACTGAAAATACCATGGGCATAGGCGGGGGCACGACCAGGGCACGTCCCGCAATGCGGCTTAACCGCCCTAGGGGCTGCATACCTTTATCATTTTTTCTCTTTCAGGACCTTACTCTCTGGAAGCCCTTTCCGGCAGTATGATTGCCAGACACATTACAGGAAGGAACAACCAAGGAGGCAAGGAGCTAAGACGTACAAGGGAACCCCAGGTGGTCTCTAATAACAATCGATATACCCGCTTTTTACTACCCATACGCAGCTTGCCCTTGGATAGGACATGTCAAATAGTCCTATTTTTTGCTTATTGCACTACTTGTATCAGTACGCTTCGACGTATTATTTAAATAACAATGCATAGCATTAGTCTATTATTGCATTATCCATCCCTTTTTTCTTATATGTTCATTTACGACAACTTGCACCCGTACATTCTGGTACCGTTAGTACGCCAGGGGCTTTCGTTTACCCCATAATACGGCGTGAGAAGTATGAACACTTTCGACAGTGCGGCACCCCGAACTTATAGCATTATATGCATCAGCTCCGAATCATGTCTTGGGTCAATAGTTGGGTTTGCCCGGCTCCCATGTTTTGGTACCTTATGTTTCGCTATATCGGCTAAGGTAGCGCTGGGAGTACTACTACAATTGTGTCCCGGTTCTTCCAGATGAGCACCTCAGTAGAGAAAGCCGAAAACTGACTGTCATGATAAGGCGAGAGCTGGTCGCTATTCGAGAGGTCTCAAGTCCTTAAAGACTTTTTCCGCTTCAGGCGAGGAGTCGGCCTTGCCCGACTTAGGCATATATAGCGCCCCAAATTCGGCCTTCCGAATACTAGGGGCTTCGCCAAAATCTAAAATTGTAGACTTGTATGGCTAAGTGAGAGTGATAAAGCCTTATAGTCTGATTGCCTGGTTCGTTGTGCTGAACACCTCCCTCGAAGGACCCAAAATTGGGTTAAAGAGTGCTCAGGTTTATCCCGAACACCCCAGTACTAGTTACATGGGGGCAGAAGCCGATGACTGGCCAACTCTCAGATTTTATAAACGACTGCACAGAAGGTAATATTTTAAATTCAAAAAGCGTTAAATAGCGCAAATGAACTCGTTTCACATTACAGGATCACATGAGCATGTTCATTCAAAAATTACATCTCTAGCACATTCCTCCGCCACAAGGCGGGAACCCTTCAAGACACTGTCATAATACATTTCGGGGCAGCGATGCTCCTTGCCCTCCGGCGGCCCCTCCTTCACCAACTTTACGGCGTCCAGCTTCGCCTAGTGCACCTTCGCCCGGGAAAAAGCCCTGCGTGCACCCTCGATGCAGACGGACCGCTTTATGACTTCAAGCCGTGGGCAGGCATCCACAAGCCGCCTCACCAGACCGAAGTAGTTGCTAGGAAGGGGATCGCCAGGACACATCCGGACTATAAGACCCTTCATGGCCTGTTCGGCCACCTTGTGTAGCTCGACCAATTGCTTCAGCTGGTCGCTCAAGGGCATTGGGTGTTCGGTCCCAGTATACTGAGACCAGAACAACTTTTCCGTCGAGCTCCCCTCCTCAGCTCGGTAAAACTCCGCGGCATCCAGTACACTGCGGGGAAGATCTGCGAACGCTCCTAGAGAGCTCCGAACTCGGGTAAGTAAAAGGAAAGTTTCCTTCACATGCTTGCTTTGCATAATGAATGCCTTACCCACTGCTATCTTCTTCACCGCATCAATCTCCTAGAGGGCCTTGTGGACTTCAGCCTTGGCGCTCTGTGCACTTTCGTGCGCCTCCGCAAGCTCGGACTCTCGCATCTTAGAGTTAAGCTCCAAGGACTCGTGTTTTTTGGTGAGAGCCTCGAACTCTTGCTGCACCTCGCCTACCCGGGATTCTTGCTTTTCCCGCTCAATGCGCTCCTTGGCCGCTTTGTCTTCGGCCTCGGACAACGCCTTCTTCAGGGTCGCCACCTCGGTCGTGGCCCCTGGCAAATTCATGATGATCCTATCACTTTACAACCGAATTTCTTTTTAATATATAGACAAGGTATTGCTTACCTTTTCTCTCCTCGAGATGCCTCTTGGTAAGGCCGAGCTCTTCCTCGGACTGCTCAAGGTCCTGCTTCAGTGCAGCGACCTCCGCAGTATGTGCGGCAGCGGCCAGCAGTGAAGCCTGCATATGCACATAGACATATTCTGATTAGACTCCTGAGTCATTATTTGATCCTCTATTCGGCCTTTCTTCGCGAACGCCAAACAGAGCATCAAGGGCTACTGTCTATGCGGTAATATTTTCCTATATTTTGATTGTTACCTGAAAGCCTGTTAGGAGGCTAGCACAAGCTTCGATTAGTCCGTTTTTGGCGACTGAACTTTCTCGATCACCGCAATCATGATAGTGCGGTGCTCTTCGTTGATGGAAGCGCCGCGAAGCGCTACCAGCAAGTTGTCCGGTGCCTCTGGATGGACAGAGGCCACCGGCACGGGCGGCTTGCCCCTCTTAATGAGGGGTCACCTGCCGGAGTCCGGAACCACTGAAGGTTCCGGTGCAGTGTTCGGCTGGGGGCCGAACTTGGAGCCCGTGGGAGTCTTGCTCCCTTTGCGCCCAGGGTCCGGAAGGTCGCCTCGAGGCGCCCCCAGGACTACCTCCCCTCGGCTCAGTGCCTTTTGATACAACACCTCAATGTTGTGCGTAGGGCAAGGGGTGGAGGCGGTCGGAAGTGAATCGCTATTCATATCCGACGAGTCCAAAGAACCGTCCGACGAAGATACGTCGAGACGGGCTCAGGACGGACTACATAATCATATTCGGCGTAAGGAGAAGCAGTGCAATAAAACATACCATGAATTACTATGGTATCCAGATACTTACGACTTCGCCAGGGGCTTGTCCCTGGGTAACCACTCGTCATCGCCGTAGGCGGCCGTCGTGGAGCAGTCCGGAAGGAGGGTCCTTCCCTTCTTGGACCCTTTGGTCTCCCTGGTTGGGGCGGCCTTCCTTTTCTTGTCTCCCCCGGCTGGGGGGGGGGGAGAACTTTCCTCTTCCTCCTCCTCGTTTTCATGGGAGGAGTGCACTTTGGAGTTATTGGACAATGAGTCCGATATAACCTTGCGCCGGAGACCCTTTCGGGTCCCCGTGGCCTTCTTCTTGGCCTTCTTCACCGGCACCTCGTAAGGCGCTGGAACCAGCATCTTCGTTAGGAGAAAATCTGCAGGATCTTCAGGCAGGGGGGCTGGGCAATTGATCTACTCTGCTGTCTCTACCCAGTCCTATTAATGGCATGGAAGCTTAGATCCTGCACATGATTAAACTGGGGTAAATAAATATCCTGTGAGATATAAAAACTGGGGAAAATAAATGGCTGGGTCGAACTCCCACAAATTGAATACCCGTCGTTGACACAGGATGATCTGGCGGAAGAGCATGACCTGGACCACGTTGACGAGCTTGATTTTCTTGCTCATCATGTTCTTGATGCAGGTCTGGAGTCTGGTCAGCTCTACCGTGGAACCCCAGGACAGACCCTTCTCTTTCCAGGAAGTGAGCCGCGTGGGGATTCCGGATCGAAATTCGGGGGCCGCCACCCAGTTGGTGTCGCGCGGCTCGGTGATGTAGAACCACCCCGATTGCCACCCCTTTATGGTATCCACATAGGAGCCTTCGAGCTAGGTGACGTTAGGCATTTTGCCCACCATGGCACCTCTGCACTCTGCTTGCTGGCCGACCACCACCTTCGGTTTAACATTGAAGGTCTTTAGCCACAGGCCGAAGTGGGGCCTGATGCGGAGGAAGGCCTCGCACATGATGATAAACGCCGAGATGTTGAGGATGAAATTGGGGGCCAGATCATGAAAATCTAGCCCGTAGTAGAACATGAGCCCGCAGACAAACGGGTGAAGGGGAAATCCTAGTCCACAGACAAAGTGGGTAAGGAAAACTACCCCCTCTGATGGGGTTCGGCGTAGGGATGATCTGCCCCGCATCTGGCAGCTGGTGCGCGATGTCCGCGGCCAGATATCCGGCTTCCCGTAGCTTTGTGATGTTCTCCTCCATGACGGAGGAGACCATCCACTTGCCTCCCGCTCCGGACATGCTTGGAGTGGTTTAAGGAGAAAGACGCGAACTTGGGCGCTGGAGCTTGAGTGTGCGAGAATGGATAAGCAAGGAGGAAGAAGGCGTGGGTAAAAAGGGTAATTCTTTGTCCCTTCATAAGGGTGGAAGAGGCGATGCGCCTCCCCACTTACCTGGTAAAATCTCTTATTCCCCGAACACCATAATTGGTGGCGCGGTTGGGTTACCCATATCCGTATTGATGAGAATCCCGTGATAAGGGGACACGATCTCTGCTTCGACAAGACATGCCAAGGAAACCACCTCACGATATGTGCAGTAGCTGGTTGAGAAAAACGGTTCGAATAATGACCAGGCCATGGTATGATGTCATGCTGTCAAACGTGTCAGCAGATTAGATTTGTGGAAATATTATTCTCTCTACCGTGGTAGGTGGAACTTGTTTTGCAGAGCCGGACACTATCCTTGTGTTCAAAATCTTCTATGGAGTATTCGGAGGAAGAACCCGCCTCGCAATGCCAAAGACAAATCTGCGTGCCGGACTCATCGTCATTGAAGCCTGGTTCAGGGGCTACTAAGGGAGTCCTAGATTAGGGGATCTCCGGACAGCCGGACTATATCCTTTGGCCGGACTATTGGACTATGAAGATACAAAATTGAAGACTTCGTCCCGTGTCCCGATGGGACTCTCCTTGGCGTGGAAGGCAAGCTTGGAAATATGGATATGTAGATCTCCTTCCTTGTAACCGACTGTGTGTAACCCTAGCCCCCTCCGGTGTCTATATAAACCGGAGGGTTTAGTCCGTAGGACGAGAACAACAATTATTCCATAGGCTAGCTTCTAGGGTTTAGCCTCTACGATCTCGTGGTAGATCAACTCTTGTAATACTCATATCATCAAGATCAATCAAGCAGGAAGTAGGGTATTACCTCCATCGAGAGGGCTCGAACCTGGGTAAACATCCTGTCCCCCGCCTCCTGTTACCATCCGCCTTAGACGCATAGTTCGGGACCCCCTACCCGAGATCCGCCGGTTTTGACACCGACATCTGTCAAGCCATTTTTGATGGTACTTGTGCTTCAAAGACGAGTTGTGGTCATGGGCCCAAGGTTAAAATCTTCGCGGTGCCATACCTCTTGACTCATACATAGGTGGCCTCGGCCACCACCCTCTCTTGAAGAGGTGTGTGTTTCTTGTCCTCTCTCTAGTGTTCTCGTTGCTGTGTTTTGCTTCCCTCTTCTTGCCTTTTGTTTTTCCCTTCTTTTTGAGCTAGGCATTTAGTGTCTAGTTTTTGGGTCTTGTTGGGCGGTACTACCGCTCGTGGTGCGCGGTACTACCGCTGATGTTGACAAGCGGTACTACCGCCCACCCGAACGGTACTACCGTTGAGGGGCGGGACCAGGGGGTTATGTCGGGGCAGGGGGAGGTTTCGTCTCCCCCATACCCATTCGCACCGTCCCCTCGTTCCTCTTCATCTCTCCAGCGTCGCCTCGCCGCGGGAGGGCTCCGGCGGGCCTCCGTCTCCGGGCCGTCCCTCTCCTTTTCCTTCGGTGAAGTCGAACCCACCCCATCCTCTTGCCAAGGATGCCGGTATTGCCCCTGTTCCTCCTCTCCTTTTTGTCTAGATTTTAGATCTAGTGTCTTAGGGGCAATAGTGGTTGCATCTCTTGATTTTTGGCTAAATCTAGGCTTGAGTAGGTTCGAGAAGGCAACCAGACTAGTTGGATTGATAATTGGTAACAGTATATTTGAAGTTGGTAGTCCGGTAGTGCCGGATTTGACCACGTCAGTAGGGAACCGCCGTTTCCCCATCTTGAGCGGTACTACCGCTCCCTGTGGAGTGGTACTACCGCTCGGGCGGTACTTCCGCTTATATACCGCGGTACTACCGTTGTTTGCCTAATTCCACCATGTTCCTGCCATTTTTTGATCTCTTTTGCTGTGTTTTGTGGCTTATGCTCGTTCTTTCTGGTTGTTTCGTGTGTCCGTGTGTTTGGTTCCAGGTGATGGTCCTTCTGAGCAGCATGCGCGCCGTGTCAACCACGGGCGTGCAACTTCCAAGGGCTACCGCACCTCTGAGACAACGGTGGCCTCATAAAGTGTTCCGCCTCAAATGAAGAAGATGAGTGCATCCAAGCCCAAGCCAAGGGCCAATTCTGTGATAGAGATGTCTGCCAAGGAATTCTGGGAGAAGCGTCGGTGCAACCCCTATGAGGTTGCTCAAGAACCTACCTTGGTCAACCGCCTGTTCTGGAACCATTTTCAGTATGCCATCTACTTTGATGTGATCAAAGCCAAGAAGAATCTTTTTGTTGATGTTCGCTCCATCGATGTTGCCTTTATGGAGAAGGATCCTGACTACTTTGGGGAGGCCCTTCAGATGTGCTCTTAGTTGAACATCCTCAGGATCATGCAGTTCAACAAGGATTTTGATGCAGATTTGGTGGCTCAGTTTTATGCCACCGTCCATCTTGGAACAGATGAGGACGGGACTCTGACTTGGATGAAAAATGGCAGGCTGCTTACTGTCAAGTGGAAGGCCTTCATAAGCTTCTTGAAGTTGAGGATCAAGGTCTTGCGAATCCAGTTGGCTTTCGTCCTCACCGCAATGCAACTTCCACTCACAAGCAATCTCTCTGGCCATACTGTACCTTGAAGATTAACCTAGTGACTCAGAAGGAGACCTATGAGCTGCCAGCATTTCTAGATATTCTCCATCGCATCTTCAAGGAGACACTCTTCCCTCGCATTGGCAACTTGGATATGGTATACACTCTTTTCTTGTGGACATGCTTCTTTTTTGTCAACATGAGAAGGAAGAAAACACTGGAGACTCTTTGGATATCTCTCATGTCATGTGGTCTGAGTTGGTTTCTGCCATCTCTGAGCGCAAGTGCCCTATCTATGGACCGTTCATCATGTTGCTCATTGATAAGGCCCGGGAGCGTGTGTATCCTAAGGTGGTGCTGGAGATTGGGGATCTAGTTTCTCATGATATCAAGCGTCTGAGGAAGAAGGCGAACTGCGGCACCATAGCTCCCAGTTCTGGCATTCCGCCTGGAGCTGCTGACATGGAGACCGAGGCTGATGCTGATGATGACGATGACTATGAGCCATCTGGAGCAGAGCCCTCTTGGGCAAAGAAGCTCAAGCGCAAGATGAAGAAACTCTTCTGCATGGAGTCTCACGGTCAGTACATGACTCATGTGGCTGAGAAGCAGGCCAGGAGTCATCATAAGGACCTCATGCGTCAGTTGGGTGCGACCGTTGCCAATGGCTTTGAGGGTAAGATCACTGATGAGGAGGAGTGGATTCAGCAGCACTGTCCGTGGACAGATTCAGACACCGAGCAGTTTCTGACTGAGGATGGTAGTGCAGACGATCCCACCAGGATGTGATGATTGAGCCCCTCAGTCTGCTATCACCTGGAGCCTTAGCAGCGCTCTTTGCCTTTTTGGTGTCTCGATGCCAAAGGGGGAGAGAGCTTAGGGTTTTGTCGTTGTCGAGTTGCGAGCGTGTGTTTGTGTGGCGTGTTTGCCTCTTTGTGTGGCATGTTTGCCTTGCCTGTCTTTCTCGCAAACTCTTTTCTAGTGTTGAACCTTGCTTGCTTTGGTTTGGTTGTGCTCATGAGACTTTTCTATCATATGGTGTAAGACATATGCACTCTATCGCATCTTACTGAGCTTATGTTATCTTGTGCTATTTATGTTTTGCTCATATTTACTATCTTGCTTAGTGTTAGCCTTATTGTTGCAAGATATGCATTGTCTATAAAATATAGGGGGAGTGTTGATCCTAGTATGTGCGCCGTGTAGTCCAAAGCACTTATCTAGATAGCACACATCTAGGGGGAGCCCCTCTATATTTTAGAGATGTGGGGTTTGCTTATGTCCTATATTTTCCCCTTTGGGCAAATCTCGTATTGTCATCAATCCACCAAAAAGGGGGAGATTGTAAGGACATATTTATCCCTAAGGTGTTTTGGTGATTGATGAGAATGCTTTTGTGGACTAATCATGTGTCTTGAGTATTTCAGACGTTTCATCACTAGGCACAAGACGGTTTTTGTCCCCCTCGAAGACTATTGAAGACAAAGTTTGTCTATGTTTCTTTTCGGTGGATTTGAGTCGTAGGAAAGCCGTACTATTAAGAGCGGGTTCGCATTGGTGAGGCTAGGGTGGAATCAACACATACACATCCCTTTTGCACCCTCTCAGCTTTTCCGGTTCGTTGAAGGCTCCTTTGCTGCCTTCTCCCTGTGGTCTGGTCCCAGCGGTAGTACCGCGAACCACAGTGGTAGTACCGCTAAAGAGGTACAAGCGGCAGTACCGCTCCGCAGTGGTAGTACTGCTTGGAGCCATAGTACAGCTGCGGCTCCATGCTCCTACCACCTTGATTCGAGGGCTCTCCTCTCGTGTCGGGTTGTGCGGCACTAGCTACGGTAGTAGAGGCGGAAGTACCGCTCATAGGCTGTAGTACCACCCATACCACCACCGTAGTACCACCCTGGGTCCAGATCCTGCTCTGCATCTTGCGGCACGACAGTACCGCGAGGTGGAACGGTAGTACCGCTGGCCACAGTGGTAGTACCGCCCACCCGTGCGGTAGTACCACCCTATGCGGGGCTAAGCAAGGGTAACGGTTGGATTGACTTCCCAACTTATAAAAGGAGGTCTTCTTCTTCTCCAAGTTGACCTACCTCTTTTCCCCCAAGCTCCATTTATTGCTCCAAAGCTCATTTTCGCCCGATCTCTCTCCCTACCCAATCAAACTTGTTGATTTTCTAGGGATTGGTTGAGAACGCCCAGATCTACACTTCTACCAAGAGAAATTTGATTCCCCCCACTCATCCCTTGAGGATCTTGTTACTTTTGGGTGTTTGAGCACCCTAGATGGTTGACGTCACCTTGGAGCCATATTCCATTGTGGTGAAGCTCCGTGGTTTCGTTGGGAGCCTCCAATTCGATTGTGGAGAGAGCCCCAACCTTGTTTGTAAAGGTCCAGTCGCCGCCTCCAAGGGCACCAATAGTGGAATCACGGTATGTCGCATCGTGTGAGGGCGTGAGGAGAATACGGTGGCCCTAGTGGCTTCTTGGGGAGCATTGTGACTCCATACCGCTCCAATGGAGACGTACTTCCCCTCAAAAGGAAGGAACTTCGGTAACACATCCTTGTCTTCACCGGCTCCATTCTTGGTTATCTCGTGCCCTTACTTGTGCAACCTTTTGTGTTGTATCCTTAGCTTGCTTGTGTACCTTTTGTTATTGCATCATATAGGTTGCTCACCTCGTTGCATATCTAGACAACCTACTTTGATGCAAAGTTTAAATTGGTAAAGAATAGCTAAAAATTGTTAGTTGCCTATTCACCCCCCTCTAATCAACTATATCGATCCTTTCACTTGGTACCCTTGAGCTTGTTCCTCTTGAGTGATTGGGCTCCCTAGACGGTTGGTGGTGTTCAGAACTCAATCATTGTGGTGTAAAGCTCCGGGCAAGCATCGAGGTCTCCAATTAGGTTGTGGAGATCGCCCGGAGCAATTTGACGGGTTCCGGTGACTGCCCCCAAGGGTTGCCATTTTTACGGGTTCGGTGACTGCCCTCAAGGGTCCCTTAGTGGAATCACGACATCTTGCATTGTGCGAGGGCGTGAGGAGATTACGGTGGCCCTAGTGGCTTCTTGGGGAGCATTATGCCTCCACACTGCTCCAAACGGAGATTAGCATCCGCAAGAGTGTGAACTTCATGATACAACGTCGTCTCCGCGTGCCTCGTATATCTCTTACCCGAGCTCTTTACTTATGCACTTTACTTTGTGATAGCCATATTGTTTCTTGTCAGATATCTTGCTATCACCTAGTAGTTTATCTTGCTTAGCATAAGTTGTTGGTGCACATAGGTGAGCCTAGTTGTTGTAGGTTTTGTGCTTGACAAATTAACCGCTAGGTTTATTCCGCATTTGTTCAAGCCTAAACCGTAATTATTTTAAAGCGCCTATTCACCCCCCTCTAGGCGACATCCATGATCTTTCACTAGGGTTTAAGCTTCTCTCACTCTAGCAACCCATCATCTACTTATTACTTCCCAATGCCTTCCTCTAGGCCCAAATAATGATGAAGTGTCATGTAGTCGACGTTCACATGAAACCACTAGAGGAAAGACAACATACATCTCATCAAAATATCAAACGAATACCAAATTCGCATGACTACTTATATCAAGACTTCTCCCATGTCCTCAGGAACAAACATAACTACTCACAAATCATATTCATGTTCATAATTAGAGGGGTATAAATATGCATAAAGGATCTGAACATATGATCTTCCACCGAATTAACTAACTAGCATCAACTACAAGGAGTAATCAACACTACTAGCAACCCACATGTACCAATCTGAGGTTTTGAGGCAAAGATTGGATACAAGAGATGAACTAGGGTTTGAGATGAGATGGCGCTGGTGAAGATGTTGATGGAGATTGACCCCCTCCCGATGAGAGGATCGATGGTGATGATTTCCCCCTCCCGGAGGGAAGTTTCCCCGGTAGAACAGCTCCGCCAGAGCCCTAGTTTGGTTCTGCCAAGGTTCTGCCTCGTGGGGCGGAGTTTCATCCTGTAAGCTTGCTTATGATTTTTTTCTCAGACGAAAGACCTCATATAGCAGAAGATGGGCATCGGAGGCCTGCCAGGGGGCCCACGAGGTAGGGGGGTGCGCCCCCACCCTCGTGGATGGTGGTTGGCCCCCCTTTGGTACTTCCTTCGCCCAATATTTTTTATATATTCTGAAACGTGCTCCCGTGAAGTTTCATGACTTTTGGAGTTGTGCAGAATAGGTCTCTAATATTTGCTCATTTTCCAGCCCAGAATTCCAGCTGCCGGCATTCCCCTCTTCATGTAAACCTTGTACAATAAGAGAGAATAGGCACAAGTATTGTGACATAATGTGTAATAGCAGCCCATAATGCAATAAATATCGATATAAAAGCATGATGCAAAATGGATGTATCATCCTCTGTCTCTTGCTCCTAGTAGGAACTTCATTGTTCTTCTCCACAGGATTTTCAAAGTGTTCTAACGAGATAGAAGGTTCAGTAATTGTAACTGGTTCTTGATTCGATGAACTAGGCATCTCTTGATTAGATGAGGTAGCCATATCCTTCATGGGAAAGATATCTTTAAAGAAAGTCGCATCATTCGACTCCATGATCGTACTGACATGCATGTCAGGTACCTCAGATTTGACAACCAAGAATCTATAACCAATGCTATGAAAAGCATATCCCAGGAAAATACAATCCATGGTCTTTGGTCCAAGTTTGAGCTTCTTTGGAATTGGCACATTGACTTTCGCCAAACAACCCCAGGTTCATAGATAAGATAGCTTTAATCTTTTCTTCTCCCATTCCTCGAATGGAGTTATCTCTTTGTTCTTTATGGGAACTCGGTTTAGGACATGACATGCAGTCAATATCGCCTCCCCCACCATGCCTTGGAGAGACCTGATGTGTCTAACATGGCATTAACCAAATCAGTTAGAGTACGTTTATTTCTTTCGGCTACCCCATTTGACTAAGGTGAATAGGGAGGCATCCTCTCATGGATTATACCATGTTCCGCACAAAAAGCATCAAATTCATTGGAAAAATACTCTCCACCATGGTCGTACCTAAGCCTCTTGATTTTCTAATCAAGTTGGTTTTCCACTTCAACTTTATAGATCTTGAAAAAGTTCAAAGCCTCATCCTTAGATTTCAGAAGATACACACGGCAGTATCCAGCGGAATCGTCAATTAACGTCACGAAATATTTCTTTCCACCTTTTGTCAAAACACCATTCATTTCACATAGATCTGAATGTATGAGTTTTAGTGGTGCAAGATTTCTCGTTTTCACAGTCGTGTGAGACTTACGTGGTTGCTTAGCTTGCACACAAATTTGACACTTAGATCCCTTGACAGTGGTGAAACTAGGGATTAAGTTCAATTTGGCTAGTCGCGGCATGCAACCAAAGTTAACATGACAGAGACGTGAATGCCACACATTTGATTCACTATTTGTTGCAAACATGATTAACAACTTTATTGCAAACATCTGACAAGGATAAACGAAACAGGCCTCCTGACTCTTAGCCTTTACCAACAAAGGTTTCATACTTGGATATTACAAATTTATTTGACTCAAAGACAAGCTTGTAGCCATCTCTACACAGAAGAGATCCGCTAACAAGATTTTTATTGACGGAGGGGACATAATGCACGTTCTTCAGCCGCACGATCTTCCCCGAAGTAAACTTCAGATCGACCGTGCCAACACCACGAACAGAAGCACTTGTACCGTTTCCCATCAGCACGGTTGAAGTCCTTGCGGTCTGATAAGACGAAAACATGGAAATATCACCGCATACATGCACATCAGCACCCGTGTCAATTAACCAATCAGGAGAATGACATACTGAAAGACTAGTGGGAAATATACCATACCCAACATCCTTCATGTCAGTGTCTCCAATGGCAACATTAGCGGTCTTGCCGCCTTCTTCAAGATGGCGCTTGTCATACCGATTAGGGCAACTAGGAGCCCAATGATCAGGATCTCCACACACATGACAAACACCTTTCTTCTTGTCATTCTTCTTCTTGAAGTTCATGTGATGTACAGCCTTGTTCTTCCCATCAAACTTTGCTTTACCATCAAACTTGCCCTTGTTCTTGAACTTGTGGGGCTGGAAGTTTTTCTTCTGTACCAGATTGGCACTAGAACCTCCCTCAATACCTCGAGCACGGTTATCCTTTGCCCTCACCTTTTCTTCCACATCAAGAGTACCAATGAGATCCGGAACGGAAAACTCCTATCCCTTATGCTTCATTAAAGTAGCAAAGTTCCTCCATGTGGGAGGAAGCTTAGTGATAATGCCTCCGGCAACGAACTTGTCCGATAGCATACAATTGAAGTGCTCAAGTTCTCTAGCAAATGACTGTATCTCATGAGCTTGCTAAACCACGGAGCGCTCTTCAGTCATCCTGTAATCATAGAATTGCTCCATGATGTACAACTCAGTGCCAGCATCCGAGACCCCAAACTTGGCCTCAAGTGCGTCCCACATATATTTTCCATTATCAATTCACGCATAAGTATCAACTATGTTCTCACCAAGAACACTCAAGAGAGCAGCCTTAAACAGATTATCCATTTTCTGAAAAGCTTGTTCCTATTGGGCATCATACTCCCCTTCAGGTTTGTCAAGAGTGGCGTCATAGCAACTCATGGTTCGAAACCATAAGACTGCTCTCATGCGCCACCTCTTATAGTGGGTACTCTCAAACATAGGAGGTCTCATGGAAGCAGCAAAACCACTTGGTGTAAATTGCCTATAATAAGGTTTTTGGATTGTTGGAAATATGAGCAATTTACCGAATGATTTTATTAACAAAAATATTTGATAAAGCATGACTAATATAACAAGGATACAACTAGTCATGCAATCTGACAGAGAGAAGGTAAATAACATCTGCATATATGAACTGTAACCAAGCTTCTTATCTAGAGCAGACAGTAGGGCAAGTTTCATATATGAAGCAGAACCTAACATATCTAGGAAAAACACCAGAACAAGGAACTGTGGCAGGACCTCGAACGGAAAGGAGAAGAACACATATGGGACAGCAGCAACATTAGCACTGGACTTGGGGGTCGGTGTCCTCACCAGCCATGTCGTCGAAGAGGTTGTCGACATTGGGGAAGAAGTCGTTGTCAGGGAAGTGGTCATCGGAGTCCGGGGCGTCCATGACGAAGAAGCCAGTAGTCGCGCTGAGCGCTCCCCAAAAACATTATCACCCTTCTCCCGTACAGGACTCAAAGAGGTGCAGTTTTGGAGGCTTACTGTCCCGACTCGCGGTGTACGCCGCAAGCCGGGATGAGGAAGACAGCAACAACTCAGAGATTGGAACCGGTGGCGAGAGGAAGAAGAAGTTCTGGTGTGTCTCTCTGAGAGGAGTGACCTCCCATTTATAGGCGCAAGAGAAGGAGGTGAGAGGCTGCGTTGGGAGCTGAAGGGAACAAGGGAGACGAAACGAACAAGCAGCAGCCAAAAGGGTTACAACAAAAACTTTCCAGCTCCCGAGTGACCTTTCGTATACCCGTAGTGCATGGCAAAAATTTAGACATTGGCTCGGCTCATTCCCGCGTCGGACGAGCGAGGCGAGGCGTCACAAGACGGGCGGCGGAGGAGGAGCGCGCGTGGATGTCCCTCTTGTTCTCATGCTCATACAAGTGGGAAAAGAACCTCCCTTATAAGGAGGTCCAACTCCCACTAAACTAGCAATGTGGGACTAAACTTTAGTTGTATCCCTTTCCTTGCATGATTGGGCTAAGTGGGCCTTTAGGATTTATTTAGGAATTTCTGAAATAGTTATTGGGTTGTCCCAAAATAGACTAAATTCCAGCATAAACTACCAGTACATTAAGATACCAACGGGTGAGTGATCACTACGCTCAGATAAACTCCATAATCCTGCTGAAGGTTTCTCCATCAAATACTTCTATATACAACTCCAGTTTGTCCGTATCAACATAAAGATTCACCTAAATATTTTGATTCCACCAAAGATTAAGGTCTTTTTCTGGTTAATCTCAAAACGAAGTACCCTCACTAGAGACAATCTCTTTCTTATAGAAGATATCACAAACATAAAAAGTGCTCGTCATCCCCCAAAGATTATTTCGTCAATTGATCCTTTGTTCTTTAGTTGGGCTATTCTTTGGCCCGATCTACTGCTCCGGCGACCAAGCAGTCTGGAGGAGGTGGTTGGTGGTCGGAGGGGCTAAGGGAATGTTGGCCTTTATGCAGAGATGTTTGGCGATGTGGTGTAGTTGGGTCAATGGGTTGGAAGGATGAGGCTGCCGGCGAAAGGCATACTCTAGTAGTGGCCAGAGTCATCCATGGCGGCGCCTGCCCGGAGTCATTCCCTTGCTGAAAGCATCGATGTCGCAGTTCTCACCTCTCTTCCTGATTTTCTTTGGGGGAAACCCTAGATCCGGCCTTCGGGATTGGATGACGGCGGCTCTGCGTTGTCATGGATGGCGATCAGCCTTGTGAGTGTAGTGTTATTCTGCACCCAATAGGGCCGAGTGTAATGTTGTTTCTACAGCCAATAGGGTTGTTGATTTCTTTTTCTTTAATTCCATGTTGTTACGCTCCTTCCTGCTAAATCTGAACCAAGTCAGCAATTTGTTGGATCTTTCAAAAAAATCCTTTGTTCTTTAGATGTGTTGTTGCTAGGTACATTTGGAATGTGTTGAAATGTACTTATTAGTTTCCTTCTATGTTAACATTATGTATGGCTTTCCCGGTATGTTTCTCTTCCGCTCGAAGAAAGTTAGTGGCAATTGGATGGCTGTTATTATCTAGTAGCATCTGGAAAGCAGGAAATATAGTGCATTCTTAGAGGCTCTATCCTCGTCACCCATCTATATTTACAGTGACACCAGATTGACAACTACGTTGTGTTGGTACCTAGACCTGCGGGTAAAATGAGCAGAATGCTCTCTCGAACCTAGAAGACTTGCGGAGATGGTGGCCATGCATGGTGTTTAGCACAGCTAATGTATGTGCATCTTTAGATTACTGCTTCGGTGGTGATTGAATTTGTGTGGGGCATGGTAGCAATCATGCTTTTGTGATGATCTTCTGAAACCAAACACTTCTAGCCATTACTTAGTTTTTGGGCAAAGATGGGTGGAAGTATATGCTCCCAAGCAAGAGTAGCGATTTGGTGTGTTAAAAAAATTTCACATTTTTTTGTGGTGCAAGATGCTCGTGTGCATGACTTCCGTGCAAAATTTTGTGAAGTCATGCAGAGGCCGAGTATGTATTCATGGTGCTTGTATTCTCCTGATGTGACACTATAAGTCAATAAAATAAATCCTTTATCGAGAAAAGTTGTCTGGGAGAATTCTAGGAGTACAAGTTTCTTAATAAAATAGGAGAGAATCCTTCCTAAAAAAGAGACCACTTGACATATATGGTATATAGCATTATTGCAGTGGAAATAAATAAAACACTCGATCTTACTATTGGATAACTATTGAGCTGTTACCCGCAAAAAAAAACACAAAATTGTTGAGCTGTTTTCTTTTTTGCAGGGAAGACAATTATTGAGTTTGTGTATGAAAATAAGCAATATTGGTCAAGTCAATAGATCATGATGCCCTGATAATTGTAGGATGTCAGATATGCCTTGTATGATACACGTATGCATTCTCACAAGCAATGGCAAAAAGAAAAAAAATGCATGCATATGTTCCTCGTTCCAAAGGTTCGATCCATTATTTGAGTGAGAAGAGATAAGATATCACACGCACACCCAGCAGCTACCACCAGACTTTTTGTAGGGCAACCCAACTACCACATGTACTACGCTGAAAGTTCACACAAGATGTAATTAAGTATACTTTGTAAGCATGCTAAGCACGCCATATATGGGCAAATCAATAGTAGGAGGTCACTTGTAGGGAGGACTGACCGCACCGTCGTCGTTGTTTCTTTCTTTTTTGGCTCGCTGTCGTCACTGTCACGTTGGCATCAGACATGCAGCATGTGCACGCGCAATGGCGTATATGAATCATTGGGAGATGCGTGAGTTGGACAGGCATCTCCGATTCGTCGAGCCAGGGAGGCAGGCAGCGTTGGTTCGCCACAATTCGTAGCGGCCGCGTCAGCGTGGACGGGGTCGGAGTGCGGTTACGTGAAGAAATCTGCCACTGCGAGAAGAGGATACACAACTCTTTGGTTGTTGCACGAGAGGTCCCTCCGTGGAATCAATTGAGCGCCATTTCACCGGGAATCTCCAAATAGGCCGAAGGCAGAGGGAGGCTCTTTTTTCAACATGAAGTTTTTTTTGGGGGGGATCAGGCATCTCTAAGGCGGATTCTCAAAACATCCCTATCCCCATCCGGATCGCGTGATCCAAATGTGTTTTGCCATCCAGCGCCACCCGGTATCGCTCCGTGGAGCGGTCCGGAAGTCATTTTTCCCGCAAATTGAAAACAAACGGGGGTTTACGGGAGCCAAGACCACCGCCTCATAGGACTCCGACACCTCTGGCCCATTCAAATCCTTCCTCCAGTCCCATTCTCTTCCACTCCGTCCCTGCCCCCC
>NC_041386.1:134370506-134383797 GCF_002162155.2 Triticum dicoccoides | reverse complement strand
CTCCCATCGCTTAGGCATTAAGGGACGTCCGCAACCCACACCCACACACCCGCTCATCTTGTACAACAACACCGTCCATCCAAGATCCGTCCACAGCCAGGTATCCTCCGCCCGCCTGTCGACGCTATCCATGGTGGACACCACGCCCGGCAGGTGTTCGGTCAAAATGTTGTTGAGCTTATTTTTGAACTTCATGTCATTTTTTAGAGTAAGAAGGATGACATGGGTACTCAGTGAAGGAGGATGAGTTGTTATGCGATGTGGTTGACCGTATCTGCGGATTCGCAGGTAGGAGAAGAGGGGGCGGGGGTCTTTTGGCAGCGCGTGCATGGTTCGTTTCATGCGCAAAACACATTGCGCTTTATGACATGTACATATCCATGATCTCAGTATCAAGTTCTTAGTGTATCGATGGTACACCGTCCAGAACTCCGTCATCAAGTATTGTGGTGGGTTGACCGGTTGGAGGCAATGTGGCCATTGCGCGCGGCCACTATGGAGTTCATAAGTTTTTCTTCTTCTTACTCTACATGTTGATTGATTCATACATTCGCTCATTGTTGCTCTACATGTTGTGTAGCCTGCACGCGCTGCCATGATGTACTACAAGTCAGATGGAAGACCATCCACGCACATATATTGTTGGATGAAGCTTAAGGGGCACTATGTGTCGGATAACATGATCTATCCATGAAAAAATTGTTGAAAATCCGGTTAAACTCGTTGAATTTAAACTATTGTTGTACAAGACATATTTGCATGCTATTTATTGGTGATTTGTGATATTCTCTCTCTGAACTTTAAGTTTTAATTCTGAAACTTACGATTCTGTCGGTTGCAGCTACTGACGATATTGTCGATCGCTCGTACCAAGTTTCAGAATTGAAACTTAAAAACTTACTATTGTCGATCGCAGGTTCTGAAATTGACGATTTTGTGAGTCGCTTGTACCAAGTTTGAAAAGATAAAACTTAATAAAATTTTAAAAACTCAGCAAAATGTATTCAAAATGGATCTCAATTGAAAGCCCTCTTTACCAGAAACACGAATATGAAAAATGACATTTAATTAATTTGGACTTTGGTTCAAAAAAATAAAATGAAATGTAGTATGTGCGTATGTATGAGTGGGTATGTAGTGTGTTAAAAAAAGTTCCATGTAACGTGTGCACAAGGATGGACAGTGTATTATTTGCACCCCATAATGTTTTTTTTTAACACGACCATAACGTCTTGATCCAATAGTATCTTCCCGACGAGCCCTGCTCCAGTGCTCCCCCCTAACCTAATTTCGGAGGGGTATTTTTGTCCCCACGAATTTGTTTTTTTCCTGGCCCGCCGCAGCCCAGATCCAAGCCCTGTCTAGCCCTGTATAACCCAGAACGTATATGTACAGTACTCTGGTCCGAAAAAAACATCACACGACCCCACGTCCATGTACGACCTGCCGAATCCAATCATTCACGCGAGCAGCTCCATCAATCTCGCGAGCATTGACGCAGCTCTATAAGTCACGTAGTAGATCTCCAGCGGCGGCTATCTCGTCGCCGACGATCTCGTCGGACAGCGGGCGCGACAACGTCGTGAATCTCCAACGAGCGCGCACAGGTACCGCATCCCGCGTCCCCCCTCTAGTCTCGCTCGCGGCAACATCGAACAAACTGCCGCCGCCAGTGGTAGTGGTTAACCTAGCGGGGCGGGTAACCTAGCTACCCGGCGGCGCATGCGATTGTGGATCTTGTTCCGGTAGTGCCGCTCCTCGTGATCTGGGTTCATGTAGCGTCGGTTGCCGTCGGCTGTGCGCACCACCGGTATCGTTATTTGATGTGGCAACTAACCTAGGTATCCGGCGGCAGAGGTAATCACAGATCAAGCTAGGTTTTGAGATCGTGCAGTTCCTCGCGATTGAAAGTGATCACGACGGGTGTCGTGGCCATCTTCCTTACTAAGTTGGGCAGATCTGAATGGCCTCGGTTGCGGTTGTTTACATAACATCCGTGATCGTGTGCTATGTGTTTTATATTTCATCATTGATAATGTTTGCACATGTGATGATACATAATATTGGTTGTAGGAAATGGCGGACGAGGAGTTAACTGATATCATGGTAGACATGGAGTTTGGAGAACTGATGAAAGACTGGATAGAATATTGGTCAGATGATGAAAATTCAGATCGTGAAGATCGGTCAGAGAATGGGAACGAATGGGACGATCTTAATGTGAGTGGCATTGTCATGTTGTATTTTTTTGGTGGCATCCGACAACATTAAATCTTTGTGTTGAAAATTTATAGATCGATGAGCTTGATGATGATCACGAAAACAACTCGGAGCTCTTGAATGAAGATTACATTAGTCAGGTACGTAAGTGAAAAATTTTGTTGGCATGCAAATTGAATTTCTTCAGGAATATTATATGATAAGTAATTATGTATTTGTCTTGTATTTTTCAGTTCATTTCCGAATGTCATAATGCATACGACTATTACGGTGAATCCGACGCGGAGACAGGCCTTAACGACGAATCATTAGATGCACCTGGTTCTGGGGAGTCCGAGTCGTCGGTCATCATGAGTGAGGTATGTGTGTAATCAATGTTCTATGGAAGTAAGTAATGTTAAACCTTAGAAATCTGTTTTCATGGCTGTGGTTTGATTGTGTAGGTGACACAAGATGATGGGGCAAAGAATGTCCAAGATACTGCCAGTGCAGATGATAAGAGGGATATGTTCATGCAGATAATGGAAATGACCTTTACGTCTCACGATGCTGCGTATGATTTCTACAACAGCTATGCTAGAGATAATGGTTTCAGCATTAGAAAGAATAAGGTCAGGTATAGCAAAACAGAGTCACGTCATATGCGTTATAGGCGGTTTGTTTGTTCAGGACAAGGGAAACGTGACAGCAAGTTGCTAACCGAGGAAGGACACAGCCATAGGCTCAGAGCCGAGACACGCTGCTTTTGCGAAGCGCACCTGACCGTCAGGCTTGACCAAAAGCGTGGGGTTTGGTATGTTGAAAGTTTTGAGGACAAACATAGCCATATGTTGGCAGGACCGGACGAGGTACCTTTTCTTTGGTCCCACAGAAAAATTAAAGAGTACCAGAAGCATGAGATAATGTCCATGGGAGCTGCAGGGATTAGAATTCATGACATGATGGATTGCTTCATCAGCAAACATGTATGGTACGGCGGTGTTGGTTTTACCAAGCATGAAATATACAACCTTTGCGCCAAGGAGAAGAGGAAGCTGCTTTCAAAAGGTGATGCTGCCACAGCCATAGGCATCATGGCCAGTAGGAAACAGAGGGATCCTAACTTCTTTTTCGAGTACAAGCTAGATAAGGAAGGACATTTGAATAGGATGTTCTGGTGCAACTCCCAGTCTCGTCATGACTATGAGGACTTCGGCGACGTGCTTGTATTTGACAGCACGTACAAGATGAACCGCTATGGTATGCCATTCATACCTTTTGTTGGTCTTAACAATCACCGGAAGACCACTGTTTTTGGTTGTGCCATAGTTTCGGACGAGACCGAGGAGACATACGTGTGGCTTCTGCAGACTTTTTTGAGGTCCATGTGTCAAAACATGCCTAAGAGTGTTATCACAGACGCCGACGCTGCGATGATGAAGGCAATTCACGAAGTCTTGCCAGACGTGTGGCACCGTATATGTACATGGCACATAGAGAAAAATATGAAGATTCACCTCAGTCACAAGTCCTTGAAGGAGTTCTGAACTCTTCTGTACTACAGCACGTCCATGGCAACGTTTGAGGAGAGATGGCACGCATTTTCCAAAAGATGGCAGTCGGAAAAAACTGTAACATGGTTGAGGCGGATGTATAAGAAGAGGAGACTGTGGGCCGCGGCATATCTAACTGAGGGGTTTTGGCTTGGAATGAAAAGCAACTAGCGGAGTGAAAGCCTGAATTCATGCCTTCACCTCCACCTAGACGGTGAAATGACCCTGGTGGATATGATTTTGCACTATGAGAACGCCGTTGTGCGTATCCGTGAAAACGAGGCGCGAGATGACTGCACGGCCTCACAGAGTTTACCGGTGCCAGTTACAAGCTCGAGGGAACTTAAGATAGCTGCTTCTCACGTCTTCACTCCAGCAAACTTCTATATGTTGCAAGATGATCTTAGAAAAATTGACGGCATGGAGATTGTAGAAATTAAGCTGGGAGACGGATCACAACAGTACATCGTGGCCTGGAAGAATAACCGGAAGCGCCATTTTTGGGAGGAGTATACACCAGTAAATTCCGCAGAAACTATAAGGTGCAGCTGCAGAAGAATGATTCGAAAGGGTCTACCTTGCAAGCACATATTCCATGTACTGAAGCACTTGAACATATCTGAAATACCAAAGTGTTTAGTTCTTATTCGGTTCACGAAAGAAGCAAGGTTGGGACTGCCCGTGAGGCGCATAAGCGATCTGTTGGGATTTGGTTGGACTGGGGCCGGGGAAAGAATGAAATATAGCCAGGTCAGTGTGTTAGCGTCTGAAGCTATGCATGCGGCATGCAAACACCCTGCTTTGTGGGATCAGTTACAGGAGAGTTTGAAGGCTGTGATAGCTAAGAGTCATGAGTATGATCTGGTACAGGAAAATGTGTTGAAGCAAACAAATGACATTAGTAAGTGTGCAATTGAATATGTGGACGATGGTGAAGGCAACATGATTGAGGTTAAAGATCCTATGAAAGTGTCAAGCAAAGGTGCAACAAAGGCAGATGAGAGCCGCCCTGTCTCAAAAAATGGTAGACCACTCTCTTTTGATGAGTTGAAAACCCAGTGCGGCGCTTGCAAATTGGTAGGACACACTAGACGTAGCAAGAAATGCAAACAAAATCAGAAGTAAGTGTTTGTATGCATTGTGGATTATTAAAGTTTGTATCATTCATTAACTTAGCTTGTCTTCTATCAGGTGCAGAAAAGTGGAGAAGGAACAAGAGTAGAACACTTGATTCAATTATTTACTGTGTTAATGGGCCGACTAATACTTCGGCTAAGGTAGCTGTAGGCGCTTGTGTTTCTTTGGTTTGGAGGCTTTGGCCCCGTGATTGTATCCTTAGTGTATCAGCAGAAGAGATCCCAGTCTTTGTTTAAATAAAGTAAGATGTTTCCCTGTAAACAAAAATAAAAAAAATTCTTTACTGTGTAATGACCGGGGCGGGAGGTAGAAAGAATATTATTGTACATTTCCCCTGCCCATGTCCTAAATGCCATTAAATAAGTAACTGTACCACTCTCCTCGGCACCACACACTCACCCACCTCCCACGAGCGCCGGTTCGAACTCCCCTCTTATCCCCACCTATAGTAGATCGAGAATACCCTCGCCGGCGACCGCTGCAGCCGCCTCCACGGAGAGAAGCCTCGGCTGGCAGAGAGCAATGATGGACCTCGCCGGTGATGACGAGGGGTGGCGCGCGTAGTTGACGGAGGTGTGCGGCTGGTTCCCCAGCACGGAGATGTTGGTCAACCACGCGCGTGGCCTCGTCAAAGTCCTCACCGACGCCGAGAGGAAGCGCGGCTTCCCCTACGGCCGCGGCGTCCCGCCGGCTGTCCTACTCGTGTGGGCAATGCGAGAGGCCACACTGAGCGACTCCCCTGTTCAGCGCGCAAGGTGGTGGATGTACCGCTCCATCACCATGACGCTGCGGCCAGATTCAGCATGCGTCGCGTCGAGGGCGGACCGCGTCGACGTCGAGCTCGCTGTCCCTGCACCCGTCAGCCCGGACTACCAGGTCCGCCATGTGTCGAAGCCATGTGTCGAGCTGTACCATGAGGAGGGCGAGGAGGATGCTGTGTAGATGGTAGCGCCGGTCGCCGTCGAGGGTGGCAAGACAATGCCCATTGACGTCGAGCTCCTTCCCCTCCTCCCTAGCATAGTGAAGGTGGAAGAAGAGGGGGTGGCTCAGGATCAGGTGGCGCAGCTGTCCAACAGAACGGTGGTCAAGAAGAAGGCTTCTCTGTGTGTGGTGCGCCGCTCACGCCGCCTCAATTTTTTAAAGAAGTTAAGATGGGCACAGTTGTTGAAGGAGGAGGAAGCTGCTGATTATCTTAAGTTAGGTATGCTGTTATATGTTTCAGCATATAAGTTAACATTATTTTGGGTTTGATGTTGGTTAGGTATGCTTTTATATGTAAGCATATAAGTTATGCAATCGGTACGGTTTGATCGGGTTCTTTGTGGCTGAAGAACTGAATATCTACTGCTCACCCTAAGTGCCAAGTTCAGTTAAATTTCTGAATATTGAATATGTATTGTTTCTTTGCTTCAGTGTTGCATGGAAGCTGCTAGATGTTGCTCCTATGTTGCAACAAGACAATGAACTAGTCTGCTACATAAATCAGTAATGTTGCTAGGTGATGTGCCCATGTGCATCACATACCAAATATAGAACATGCCAAAAGTGCATTGTCTGTCAAATACAGAACATGCCAAAAGTGCATTGTCTGTCAAATATAGAACATGCCAAAAGTGCACTGTCTACCAATCATGATGGCCCCATGTTATTTATGCTGCAATCTCTGTTACACTTTGCCCATAAACTGAATAGCAAATAATTTAGCATCATTTCATCATGTCAATTACAATGATGTCAATAACTTTATGAACAATCTACTTGCTAACTATGACAGCAATCATAATGGCAAGCAGGCCAAGATACAAAAGACCTCCAAATCCTAAAATCCTATCCCTATAGAGCAATATCTCCTTGTGCATCTTAACCATTGCCCTCTTTTCTTTCTCATTCCTTTTAATTTCAGCTTCGTATTCTGTAATCTTAGTCTCCAGTTTCTTGTTCTTCATGGCAAGATACTTAATGACTGACTGTGCTTTGCTATCCCACTCCCCATCAACCCATTCAACATACTCAAAAGTGATATCATCCTAAATAAATCATGAGCAATTCAAGTCATTTTATAACTGAACTTGTCGCTGCAAGCGTTAAACACTGAACTTTTTTGCAGCTTGACCGCAATAGCAGTACTAGTTTGAAGATCATGCTCAGTAACCTCAAACACACATCCCCCGAGTGCGCTGCCAAAATTGTCTGCATCTATGCAGACACGGCCACTAGGAGTTTCCTGATGACCACATAGATGGAGCTTGTCATGGCCACAGGTGATGAATTATGGGCGATAATGCTGGGATGTAAAGAACAACGGTAAAGAACTTACCTTTTTGCCACCAAAGTGTAGGACTGAAGAAACCCTAGCCGTGGGTTCTCCCGGCCCGCCGCCGCCCATGAAACCCCCGTCCCCTGTTCCACTAGATCCGCCGCCGCTGCCTCCTGTGCCACTGAATCCGGCCCACCTGCTTGCAGGACCCAGGGTTCGACCTAACTTGCGGCCGCCACCGCTCTTCTCGCCGCAGCCATCGCTGCCCGACGCCCAGCTCGCTGTCATGCTTTCGCCGTTGAGATTTGGAGGCGCAAATAGAGAGGGAGGGCTAGGGATTTGGAAAGGGAAACGAGAAAAGGGGAAAGATCGACGTGAACCTGGCAAAATGGGCTGGTGTAGCACTGTCGGGAAGATAGCCCACCTGTGGGGCCCCTCACGTGGTTAGATGGGCCGTGCCTGGCATTATGGTGAGTATAGAAAAAGTTAATTATACATATAATAAAAAAACGACGGGTTTGTAAAACAAACTAGAAAAACATGATGCTTGATAACACGCGATAGGGCCAACGAGCTGACATGACTAATTTTGATGAGTGTAATATTACATTTTGGCTCGATATATTTACTTATCTACCATGACTACTTTTCATAATAATGTGATGAGGGGGAATTACTAGGAGATTATGCAAGATGATGACATGCAGATAGCTAAGGCAGAATGCTAAGCTTGGTAGAGTTTAAAAAAAAGTTAAGATTGTGAAAATTTTAATATGAAACTTACGAGAGCAGTTGAAGAGAAAAATAGACTATTATAAAAAATTGGAGAAGGAGAAAAATATTAAGCAAGAACACTTGATAAGTGAAGCCGTGAAAAATACAATTATAAAAAATTGGAGAACGAGAAAAATATTAAGCAAGAATAATTGATAAGTGAAGCCAAAACTTTATTGGTACGATCAAATTGTCTTCTCCAAGCGAATTTTATGACCGAATTGTCTTGTACGAGCGAATTATCTGACAGACACATACACATGAATGGGCCCTGTTTATTACATAAAAATTATAGAACCCCTAAGATAATCATGCCGTCGAAACCTTCGACTGGACTAAACCCAAACCACTAAAACTTCAATCTTGCATGCCGCATGAATTCTTCAGGCGCCTTTTCCTTGCGATTTCGTGAATTTTGTTCTTCACACACTCCATCGAGTTTGAAGGTGACATAATCAACTCTGCGACGAAATGTCTTCTCCTTGCGTCAATGGTGGCCTGCAAAAAATGACATAAAGGTTACATGAACCGAAGTTGCTACACCACCATAGTAGCTAGTCTACAAACGAAAATAACAGCATACCTATGTAAATTGGCGGGTGATTCGGTCCCCGTCCCAATGTTCTAGACATTCTGTGACAAAAAGGCCACAAGAGTTCCTGGTACATATGCAAACATTAGCGGTGGGCAATACAAACATGTGTGTTGTTGTTTGATTTTGCATGATGTCCTATTAACTCATCCATCCTCTTGCTAGGGTATGTCATACTCGTTGATAGGCCACTTACTTACATCCGGATATTTCCCTGGTGTAATAAGATTTGCCTGACGCATATCGTTTGCTATAGCCATTCGCTATAAAGAGGATAGTGTTAAAGAACAATCATAAACAATATGTAAGAGCAATGGTACAAATGTTGGTTACATTACTAGTGCTTTAACAGTCCTTTTAGTCAGGTCCAGAGGATAGAGCGAATCGAGAACTTGGAATTCTTTCTTGATCATGTGCATGACCACGGTCATCCAGTGGCTATTGTCAATATTCAACGCGATATACATCTACAGTGCAAAAAACCATTAAGGATCAAAAGAAATACTTGATGAACTATCATGTAGTGATGAATCACAAACATTACGTACTTTATCATGCACAGTATACTCTTTCATGACTCTATTAACTGCTCCAGCTTTGGTCAGAGCACTATCCATGTTGCAGCTCGATGGCAATGGATCGTCATGTGCGATAGCACGATCTACAAGGAATTTGGACCTCCACGCTGGACAGAGGTAACGATCATGACCAACACACAGCTCCAAATGTCCCATATAAGCATCAATAACCTGCATAGAATATCAGCGCATTACATGTTGAAAGTTGAGACATAGATTATTGAGCATTTTAAAAACAGGACATGCAAGTAGTACTTACATCGTCCGACAGCCATCTATGAGCTAGTACTGGTAGAATCCTTTCGGAAGTCAGAGTTATGCCACGCCCTTCACTGTAGTAATTTTTTTGTTCTTGTTCTTCTCAGTGCTAGCAGCTAACTCGACAAATGAAATAGCCGCATCAATTATTTCCGGCGTCAACTCATCTGCCACAACCTCCGGCACATTATTTTTAGAAAATAGAGCTGCATGAAATAATATGAACGTCAACAATGGTGATCATATGCATTGGTAGTAAATAAAAAAATTAAAAATGTTAGTTACGATACCTCTAGTAGCAGTACTAGTACCATAGGTTCTCTGACCACGGCTGGTACGCCTGCCGGGCTTGTCAAGTGCGTAGGGGGATTCAAATTTCTTGGAAACGGTCCGCTTCCGCTTACCGGACATAACCTCCTCATCCTTATCGATTGTTACACCCTTTTTTCCATTCTCCTTAGACATGAACTTGCTAACAGAAGATGGACAAATGTCTATGTCCGATGAAGGTGCTAGAGTAGAAGTACCAACCACCCAAGGGTTTTCCGGGGTACCCCCACATACATCATTACGCTTAACAGGTGAAGCTTCCTTGTGTCCATTCATCTTCGGTGGGGTTTTCTGTTTGGCAAACTAAATCTTGTGAACATTTCTGGACGTAAAAATATTAAACGAGAAAATTATAGACAGAAAGATAAATACATAGTACCTCAGGAATGATTTTATGGTCGGGAAGCACTATATCAGGCTGCGTCATGCCAATGATCGGCTGTCCATCACTGTCCATGTCTTCCTTGTACACGAATTCCTTCTTTTCATATGGACCATTCTCGAACGAATCCACTTCATCCGGATCATTCTCCACGGATGGCACGGCAGCAGCCGGCTTGTACATGACACCTGCTTTGTTCAACTTCTCCAACAACCTCTGCAATAGAAATATAAACTTAGTAATGGTAGCATGGTTTAAAACAGCAAACATACTGTGAACTATAAAGTTTGGGTGTGATACCTCAGCAACTTGATCAGGGATTTGCCTCATCTGGGTGTGTATGAAGTCCATGCACCGCTTCATTAGAAGCTCCATCAAATCTTCTGACAATGCGGCTATCGTCGACTTCTTTGCGCTTCGAGTTGCAGGCTTGGTTTTTGGCTTCATGGTAGGCGCATTATTTGGGATGTTGGGCTCCTGAGCCCTATACTCCTGGGTGATATTATTTTCGATCTGCATGCGATATTGAAGTACATGTGATGAATAAAAAATAAATAGTATTAAGTTACAAAACATTGAAGAAAGACGAAACACAATGACTTACCCTTACGTTACCACGGCCACGCCCATTATCATAGTCAAACCTATCTCCCCTAGTGGCTGCACCTTCTGTCCAGTTCCTCATAAGAGGTTGTATGGACAAGTTGGGATTATAGGCGCATTCGCCTTCGACCGGTTGCACCTTCTCCCAGTACAAGTACTACAAAAAAATATAAGGATTTAGAGTTAGTAATACATCGCATAAAATTGCAATGATATGATAATTGACATTATGCAACAGGTCTCATATGTGTACCTGCAAGAGAGCCAAATTGCCTTTCGGCCATTGGCGGAGGTGTTTGCCTTTCTTCACTATGCGAAGGCAATCAAGGAGAACACGCATGGTGACGGCATTCCAGTTAATCTTTGAAATACGTTTCACATCTTCGACCAAAGCGTAGTACTGCTTTGGCACAATCTTGCTCGACATGGGAGCAGTAATTGTTCCTAACAGGACAAGCACTACTTTGCGAAGGAAATCGTCGTCGGTGGCTTTACTTTTAATTATTTCCTCAATGAGATTATCTATCACTATGTTTTCTGATGTCTTACTAAGAAATTATGGCGGCACCCGCTCCTTCATGTCCTCGCCTTCTTCAGTCAGAATGTCCGAAGCGGACAGTCCTTGATTCTCGAGGTTAAAGATGCACTCGACGTCGACCGTACCGAGAGTCACCTCCCCAACCTGCTCTTGTATAATGAACCTGCCCGTGCTGGCCTGAAAATTCTCAATCAAATACGTAATCAGCAGGGTACGCATCTTAATAGATGGTATCTGCAGCATTCTGCGCAATGATGTATCAGCCACTCTAGCGCGTTGACCGCTCGATAGATCTGCAACAAGCTTGCACCATTTCTCAACTGCGCATACTATTTCTCCATTCAGCTCGTCCATCCTGTTGAAAGAAAATATATAACTTCGTGACATTAGCTAACACTAAAGCAAAAATAAGAATAGGCATGCAAAAATATAAAACTTTCTGGCAGTAGCTAACACTAATGCAAAAATAACACTAATGGAAATATAAAACTATCACCATGTATACTGCAACATGCAACCAAGTGTGTGCTGACATGAGGTAATAAAAAATTAACTACAATTGGTAATTGAATTTACTTGCATCTGATCAAGTTCTTTGAGTATCATATAAATTATATAATCAATAAATTTAATATGGTAAACTGTTACTAATTCGTCTGGTTGTCTTACTAATAGGGTGACAAATTGTTCAGCTGTAAATCAACTAGAGTCTATAGCAATGGTACCTATTTGTGGTTCATCAACATCTAATGTTAATAACTCTTTAATGTTCTGTGTGCACAACAATATAATCGGATCGTGTGACAATAATATAATTGGATCTTGTGACAAAAAATGTATTGCATCATGCTTCTCGAGAAACAACATCTTATTCTACCATGCTATGAAAGAACCAAAGAATGTTTTCATCTACGCCATCTGGTCAGAACGCATCTAGTCGAGTTCATACTAGTTGAAAATATGTGGTAAACCTATATCCATCAAAGCAACGAGACGGAGGAAGTACCTTGCTATGAAGGCGCGAGGGAAGGAGGACAATTTACTTGATTGGTCGACGAAGATGAAAGAAGTCGGCGATGCATTCTCGACGTAGTTCGTCGAGGTTGGCCTGCACATGCGGACGACCTTGATCTTCTCGGGGTTTTTGTGGCGTGTGGGATGCGGCGGACGGAGCTATCGACGCCTCGCCGGCAGGAGTCGATCTAGTCGACGACATGTGCGAGAAGGAGGAGATTATATACGAGGTCCACGCCTAGGTCGTCGTAACTTCCCTGTGGCCAATCTCGCGATCTATATTTTCCTCCGTTGAAGCGAGGCTGAACGTGCTCCTCAATCATAGGATTAGGAACATATGGATTAGCATGATCCCAGAATTGTGTAACAGAACGACAACTACTCCTGTGATCGACGTGCGTGTGATCGACGTGCATGGAAAGCACAGCGTTGTGGGCTCCACAATATGGATCCGACACTTATTTGCGGTCTGGGCTGGCCCACCTACCTTTATTGTTTCTTCCCTCAAAATAAATATCATTGGTTCATCCCTAAAAAAACTCTTTGTGACATGTATTAGTTATTGTATACTTGTATATGTTCAACAATATTTATAGTATCTCTATCATTTCTACAATATTATACATGCATCGAGTGTCGAAAATGAACGATACTTGTCATGCATGCATGCCATGGTCATTGTAGGTTACGGATTAAGTTTGGGATCATTTCATGAGATCGTAGGTTATACATAAACCACTTTCAAACCTGCCCTCCGGCAGACCCGAATGGTCTTGCTTGTACATGGTGCATGTGGAAGCATGCATGAGATGACCCCAACTTTTGGGAGCTTGTGGGCTTGGCCAATGTAGTCCCCCGGGCAAGGTGTGCATGAATTCCGACACAAAACGCACGTTGCGTCACGTGGGGGCAGTGTTGTAGGGTTTTGTCGCCAGAAAACCCTAGAAATTGCATCGAGTGTCGCAAATGCATGATACTTGTAATGATGCAAGCCATGGTCATCGTAGGGTATGCATGAAGTTTGGGATCATTTGGTGGGACCGTCAAGGAAAACAAATTTCAGACCTGACCTCCGG
>NC_041386.1:134370178-134370480 GCF_002162155.2 Triticum dicoccoides | reverse complement strand
ACAAATTTCAGACCTGACCTTCGGCAGACCCGAATGGTCCTGCTTGTACATGGTGCATGTGGAAGCATGCATGAGATGACTCCAACTTTTGGGAGCTTGTGGGCTTGGCCAATGTGGTCCCCCAGGCAAGGTGTGCACGAATTCGGACACAAAACGCACGTTGCGTCACGTGGGGGTAGTGTTGTAGGGTTTTGTCGCCGAAAAACCCTAGAAAATGCATCGAGTGTCGCAAATGAACGATACTTGTCACGCATGCATGCCATGGTCATCGTAGGGTATGCATGAAGTTTGGGACCATATGG
>NC_041386.1:134366756-134370157 GCF_002162155.2 Triticum dicoccoides | reverse complement strand
CACGTGGGGGTAGTGCTGTAGGGTCGCCGGAAAACCCTAGAAAATGCATCGAGTGTCGCAAATGAACGATACTTGTCACACATGCATGCCATGGTCATCGTAGGGTATGCATGAAGTTTGGGACCATATGGTGGGACCGTCAAGGAAAACCAATTTCAGACCTGATCTCCGGCAGACCCGAATGGTCCTGCTTGTACATAGTGCATGTGGGGGCATGCATGAGACGACCCCAAGTTTTGGGAGCATGTGAGCATGGCCAATGTGCCCCCCCCAGGCAAGGTGTGCACGAGTTCGGACACAAAACACACATTGTGTCACGTGGGGGCAGTGTTGTAGGGTTTTGTCGCCGAAAAAACCCTAAAAAATGCATCAAGTTTTGGAAATGAACGATACTCGTCATGCATGCTTGCCATGGTCATCCTAGGGTGTGCATACAGTTTGGTCTGAATTGGTGAGACCGAGAAGATAAACCTGCTCCTAGTACATGGTGCATGTGGAGGTATGCATGCGACTGTCCCAACTACATTTGATTTAACATTATTTCAAGTATTAAACAGAAAATAAAATTTATAATTTGGAATGAAGAATTGAAATAATGAAGAAGTGCAATAGAACATAACATATTATCTTACATTTTGGAAATATTTCGAATATAAAGAAGAGAACAAATATTAGAATGAAGAAGTGAAATAAAACAGAACATTTTATCTTACAAACTAAAAATATTTCAAAAATAATAAAGATAAGAAATATTAGAATTAACAATTAAAATAAAACACACCATTTTAGTTTATATTTCGTAAATATTATCGATATACAAAAGAGAACGAACAAATGAAATAAAACACAACAGAATTTGGCATATTTTTTAAATTTTAGTAAACACTTTTAGAAATAATATAGAAAAAAGAGATTTGATTTTAAATATTAGAAATATAAACAAGAAAATATAAAACATATCAGCGCGCGGGTAAGGCTGCCCTGGGCCAGCCCGCCCGAATTGGGCCCAAGGCGGAGTCGCGCAGGGCACATCACAGCGCACAGCCGTTGGGTGGTGGGAGTTTAGTCCTACCTCGCCAGGCGAGGGAGCACCGCACCGGTTTATATACCCGCCTGCGACTCCCCTCACAATCTCCTATCAATTGCAGGCAGTACATTGCCTAACTCTCGTCCCCTCTGCCCCGTGGGGCCTACTAGTAGCAGAGATATTATGCACCACGGGCCTGCATCCTGGCCCATGCACCGCAGGGTTCCTAGTCGTATGCAGGCCGTGGAGTATGAATTCTCCTGCTCTCGTAGGTGGGCACTTTTTTTGGCATATTGCCATGTGTATTGATCTTCAAAGCACACACTAAATTATACACATGCTCACTTGCATTCAATACACAATTTTTTTGTGAATACATGACAAGTTAATGTTTTGACCTTCAAGTCATCTAATAAATTTTACACATGCTCACTTACATGTAATACACATGGATATTAATTGGATTTCAACAAAAATAAGGCCGTGGTGTATGAATTCTACTACCATGTGCATGCCATGGTCATGGTACGGTGTGCAAAAAGTTTGGGATTCATGGGACCGTCAAGGAAAACCTCTTCCAAACTTGCCCTCCGGCAGACCCGAATGGTCCGGCTTGTACATGGTGCATGTGGGGGCATGCATGAGATGACCCCAACTTTTGGGAGCATGTGAGCATGGCCAATGTGCCCCCCTCCCCAGGCAACGTGTACACGAGTTCGGACACAAAACACACGTTGCGTCACGCCGCGGCAGTGTTCTAGGGTTTTATCACCGCAAAACGCCTACAAGATGCATAGAGTGTCGGAAATGAACGGTAGTTGCCAGGCATGCTTGCTATGGTCATCGTAGGGTGTGCATAAAATTTTGGTATCAATTGGTGAGACCGAGAAGAAGAACCTGCTTGTAGTACATGGTGCAAGTGGAGGCATACATGCGATTGTCCCAACTATATTTGATTTAATAATATTTCAACTATGAAACAGAAAATAAAATTTATAATTAGGAAAGACAACCATGAAAAGTGAAATATGAGAGAACATTATATCATACATTATTTAAATTTATAACTGTCAGAACAAAGAAAAGAGGAGAATATAGAAAACAGAAGAAAAAATTTGAACGAATAAGTGCAATAAAAGACAACATATTATCTTACATTTTGGAAATATTTCAAATATAAAGAAGAGAACAAATATTAGAATGAAGAAGTGAAACAAAACAGAACATTTTATACAAACTAAAAATATTTAAAAAATAATAAAGATAAGAAATATTGGAATGAAGAATTGAAATAATACACAACATTTT
Organism: Triticum dicoccoides; assembly: GCF_002162155.2. Lineage (NCBI taxonomy): Eukaryota > Viridiplantae > Streptophyta > Magnoliopsida > Poales > Poaceae > Triticum > Triticum dicoccoides. Next base: position 134,367,822 of record NC_041386.1, on the reverse strand, counting down.
AGTTCATATTTCATAAATATTATCAATATACAAAAGAGTACGAACAAATGAAATAAAACACAATAAAATTTGGCATATTTTTTTAAATTTTAGTAAACACTGTTAGAAATAATATAGAAAAAGGGAGACTTGATTTTATATATTAGAAATATAAACAAGAAAAGAAACAAAGAAAATATAAAACGTATCAGCGAGCGGAGTAAGGCTGCCCTGGGCCAGCCCGCCCGAATTGGGCCCAAGGCGGAGCCGCGCAGGGCACATCGCAGCGCATAGCCGTTGGGTGGTGGGAGTTTAGTCCCACCTCGCCAAGCGAGGGAGCGCCCCACCGGTTTATCTACCCTGTTGCGACTCCCCTCCCAAGCTCCTATCTATTGCAGGCAGTACACTGCCTAACTCTTGTCCCCTTTGCCCCGTGGGGCCTACTAGCAGCAGAGATATTCTGCACCACGGGCCTATATCCTGGCCCATGCACTGCAGGGTTCCTAGTCGTATGCAGGCCGTGGAGTATGAATTCTCCTGCTCTGGTAGGTGGGCACTTTTTTTGGCATATTGCCATTGTGTATTGATTTGATCTTGAAATCACACACTAAATTATACACATGCTCACTTGCGTTCAATACACATATTTTTTTGCATATATGACAAGTTAATGTTTTAACCTTCAAGTCATCTAATTAAATTTTTTAATTTGTTTGAATTTTTTATTAATTTATAATGCCCTCTAGACTGACTGGTCAAAACATCGGTCTATAACTCAGGGGGGCATTGTAAAATATTCTTTTTCCAAATTTTCTTTCATAGCCATGATTGGCACATGTGGGTCACCATGTTCAAAAAAGTTTGTGTGATTTGGAGGTGGTGGGAAAAATCACATTTTTTCAAAAACTGTCTTAAGTTAACCAAATGGCCCCTCCGGAATGCGGTCATTTTTTCGACCACCTCCAAATAACCTCAACTTTGGCACACATGATCTATTGCACAAACAAAGGTGGGTTTCCAAGGTTTTATAATTTTTTGAAGTTTTTATTAATTTATAATGCCCTCTAGACTGACTGGTCAAAACATC
>NC_041386.1:134310583-134366334 GCF_002162155.2 Triticum dicoccoides | reverse complement strand
GGGCATTGTAAAATATTATTTTTCCAAATTTTTCTTTCATAGCGATGATTGGCACATGTGGGTCACCATGTTCAATAAAGTTTGTGTGATTTGGAGGTGGTGGGGAAAATCACATTTTTTCAAAAACTGGCTTAAGTTACCAAATGGCCCCTCCGGAATGCGGTCATTTTTTCGACCACCTCCAAATGACCTCAACTTTGGCACACATGATCTATTGCACAAACAAAGGTGGGTTTCTAATATTTTATATTTTTTTGAATTTTTTATTAATTTATAATGCCCTCTAGACTGACTGGTCAAAACATCGGTCTATACCTCAGGGGGGCATTGCAAAATATTCTTTCTATATTTTTGAATTTTTTTGAATTTATAATGCCCTCTTATATTTGTTTACTTTTTTAATGCCCTCTTATTTTTTTGAATTTTTTATTTATAAATCTAGGTTTCCAAGATGGCTAGGATGGCCCGTGCTTTTCCTTTTGTTTATTTTTTTTCCTTTTCCTTCACGTTACATAAAAATTACCTGAGCACTCCAAAAATAACATAAAAATTACATGACCCCTCAAATAATAACATACCAAAAATTTAAAAGGTATTTTTATCAAACACATCTTTTTGAATATTTATATTTTATTTTCTTATAAATAAGTGACATTTTCAAATTTCTAATAAGTAGGGTAATATAACTTTATTACAAAATAAAGTAGATCTTATTTCAAATTCCTTTTTTTGCACACATTATTTTTAACTAGTATTACATTACTCTTCTAAATTTACATTTAACTCCTTCACACTTTGATGATGGAATATTTGCTCTCTAATTGCAACATAGGTTCAAATGATGGAACATTTGATCTTTTTGCTTATTCAAATTATGCGTTGATGGAATGTGTGAGAATGAACAACTATCAGTAACTTTACTAAACCCCATGTACTATAATTCATGACAGCCATTTTGGAACATTGCCACATTCAATATTTGGTATAATTGGCACATGGGCACAACATGTTGCACTTGCCCACATCATAGACAAGTGTTGCAGCATGTCTCAAGCAACACTGAAGCACCATTTTTGATCATTGCACCATTGAAACAACAACTAAACATGAAGGAAGCATTCACCACCAATAAAGTTAAGGCCACACATATGTAGATAGCATTCTAGGTTACCACCATAGGTAGCAAGCAGTTCACAACAGATCCAGTTCAAACACACAATACATTACATTACATTACATTAATATAGCAAGTTTTCAAGCAGTTCAGACCCAGATGCAGCTTTCCAAAAGTAAAACATCATCAAATATACTGATGATGAGTACGGCTTCCAGCTTCCGATGATCAGCATGATGTACGACTAGAGGTCAGGGTTTCTCAGGACCTTCAGGAGGGCAGAATGCTGACCAATGATCTTGTAGTCATGACTGGAGATCGATGTATCCCGGCAATGTTCCATCAGATGCTCCAATAACCCAGACCTGGGCTTGGGCTTGCTGCAGTAGGGGCACCAGTACTTTTCATTCCTCAAGTTGTAGTACTTAGCAAGTCCTTGGACCCTGATCTTCAACACCTCCTTCTCTTTAAAGGACTCGATGTTCCCCTCGACCACATCATCTCCAGATTCATACTACACACATTAATGCCTGACATTAATACATTATGCATTTAAAAACTATAAACACATAATACTAACTCAATGCAGAAATAACATTTCAACTAGGCCTTACCTCGTACGGCTCATCTTCATCAGACTCATATAGGTAGAACCCAGTCTTGTCCCACTTCCTCTTGTTGCCCAGAAGATCCTCCTCCTCATGCTATATTGTCAAACATGCACATCAATTACAATGAATTGAATTGCAGTTCACAGAATGTCATTAAACAAAATTGTGAATGTGAACCACATTGGTATGTTGCAAGTGACCAAATGCTTTCCTTATAAATACAGAATCTAAGCAATTAATCAACAGATAAATGATGTCCTTCATAAATGATAATGAAAATGCAAGCTGGATTCTTGACATTCCCTCGATTAACCCAACACTTTTCTTTTGAGGGAATTCCCCCCCCCCCCCACACTACTTAATGGAAACATATAGTATATTTTGTTGCTAGGATCCTGCCTTGGAATGTTTACTTCACACTTTACATATAGTATATACTAATTACAGAAGCCAACTACAAATTTTAATATGCACAAATTATTGTTTTTGGGATAATGCAGCAAAGCTCCTACACATATTAACATAATGCAGTAGTTAATTAGGTACAACTTCAACTATAAATGCATACATCTCCAACAAACATCTAAAATTTCATTACTTACCTAAACAACAACAAATTATACTATAGATGAATCTTGTATCATCTAAATCAATTCATTGGCACATCTTAATTAATGCATTCCAAATCAAATATGTTTCCATCCAGTATCATTGAACCACAGATAAAATCAAATAATCATAAATGTCAGCAACATTGAACTACAGATCTAATAATCATATGACATCTATCTGACCTTAAATTTCCCCTTAAATAAGGTATTCATCCTCATACTAATTAAATTCTAACAAGCAAAAATTCAACTACTAATCTAATAAGCATCTGAAAAAACCCCAAGATGCTTTTATCTCTGAAGCAACGACATTGCAGAGGATGTTCAATGCTGTCAATATCTCTGAAGCAACGACAAAATTCCACTACTAACCCAAAGTAAATAAGCATAGACTGCCCCTTCCCCTCGACCACGCTTCCCCTCTCCTTTAGAAGCCCTAATCCAGCACAAAAAAAATCCAGCCCTTGAGAAGCTCTTTTTGATTAACATGACAACACCCAGTACATGAGCACATCCTTCACTATATTTATAACCAAACTAATGCACCATCTAATCACCTCACGTAGACAATTTCCAAAAACACAAGGCCATGCACAACTCATCTCATAGCCTCTGCCTGACAGGCATCAATCAAGCATCAAATAACTACAACTATGACAACATGCATCAATCAAGCATCTAAGAATTGCAACTATGACAGCCATAATCCCTAGAACTAAGCATCCATTTAATTAATCATCAAGCCAAAGAACTAAAGTAGGCACCAACCCAAACCAATACAGAAGTATATATTTGACTCCAAACACATAAAGAATTGCAAAAATTCCACTACTAATCTAATAAGTATCTGAAAAAACCTCATCCCTCAATCTGGCTACTTCTAACCTAATCTAATAATCATATGTGGTCCACTATTCTTGCACGAATCAAATACAGAAAAACCCTAATGCAGAGAAAACCCTACTTCCAACAAATCTAACCAAACAAAGTTCTGGCCAAAAACCACACAATCTAAAAACTACCAACTAAAAGTTAGCCGCAGATATCTTCTGCTCCGCTTCCTCCTCGCCGGAGCCGGCCTCCACCTTCTCCACCTTCTCCACCTCGTGCGCCTCGCCGGAGCCCGCCCCCACCTTCTGCGCCTCGCCAGAGCCCGCCTCCACCTTCTGCGCCTCGCCGGAGTTCACCAGAGCGGGCGCATCTGGCTGGACCGCGCCGCTGCGGCCCGCCCCCGCCTTCTCCAGATCTCCAGCGGAGGGAGCACCGCGCTGGACGCCGGCACGCCCCCTCACAAAGGTGCCCGCATCGACTTGCCGCACCTGCTCCACCAGATCTGCGCCCCAATCGGGGCACTCGCCTCCTGCGTCCGCCATGGCGATGGAGAGGATGCGGTGAGGGAGACAAGGAGGTTGGAGAGGAGAGGGAGTGGGGAGTGGAGACTGGAGAGAGGGAGACGATGCGGCGGGGGGAAATGGTGGGCGATGCGGCCGGAGGTGGTTGCCGTCCATATTTATATGATGCGACAGTTTTGGCAACTACCCGTGACACGTGCTGCCCCACGCGCGGGCGGCTTCACGTGTGCACAAAAGGCCGCCGTATACAAACAAATACGTATATGGACGGGCATACGTATACGGCCAGGCATACGATCTAACCGGGCCCGTACGGGCCTCCCAGGGCTCCTCGACGGCTATACGCGGGGGGCAACAAAGACGATCGTGCCCCTCGTTATGAACCGTTTTTGGTTCATCCTGGCCGTCGATGTTTTTTCCACCCCGCGTTCAGCCCGGGGGGAGGGGGGGGAGCACCGGAGTAGAAACGCTTCCCGACATAAAGGACATGGGATCTCAATCATTCCACCAACATGTATGGACCATTGTTAGCTTGATCATTGTTCCATGACACATGCATCTATCCTTGGAGCTAGACGGGTTCCAAGTAGTATGGGCTGCTTCGCTATTCTGTCTCATTGTCTACTCCGTCGACGGAGATATATACACTTATAGCTAGCTAAGCTAGGGAGGCGCAAACTGTACATATATGTATGGACCTTCTACTGTACTACGTAGTATAGCTAGACTAGGGAGGCGTGTCAACAATTTGATCTATATATGCTTACCTCAACAAGCCAATTAAACTCCATCGGAGTCAAGTTTGGATAGTTAGTCTAGATGTGGGACGTGCCTACTTTTCGCACGAAAAAGAAAGATGCTCATCTGAAGTTTCTCTGATGTTGACACTTATAGTTGCATCACATGAAATTTTCCTTAGCAAAGATGTTCTATTGGAAGAGGCGATGAGCGCTTTGAGTTGGGACGGAAGTGTTCGTAACTAAAAAAGAGAACGACATGTACTTAGAGAAATTGAGGACAACGGTGCTCAACTATGTCCTATGTCCAAATAGTTCAAAGAAATCCATGACGGACCACGCAACGAATCAGGGACCGGAAGGGATTCACTATTGCTCCCGGCCGTGAGATTCCTATGTCCCCAAAACGGGTTTCAGCAAAGACGCTGCACAGCTTTAATTACTTATGATGTTCCTTGCACAGTTGTTTCTTGTTACTTACTTAAAAAACACAAGAACCGGCGACCTTTTAAATCGAAGCATGTCGAGCCAATGGAAACCCAACAGGTAGCGCAAGCCCATCCCTTTCGCCGGAAAGAGGACGCATAGTGCATGTATGTAAAACCATGTAGGCCTTGAAATAAACCACACATTTTGGCAATCTATAGTATCTAGCTAGTCACGGATCCCACTTGCCACTCCCTTGTTCTTGCGGTGCAGCACAGCAGGTACGTACGTGCACGCTCGATCGGCCGGCTCTCATTTGTGCCGTCCTACCGGGCTACTGTCCATCTTCGCTAGCTCCAGGGCCATCTTCGATGCAACCACGGGACTAGCTTGGCAAACTTCTCCGATTCGCGCGTACGCATCCATCCCGTCCTCTTCAACCCCATTGGCATGTAAACCTTCTTGTCGTTGCGGGCGACGTGGGCGTGTCACGGGACGTCGCCGTCGACGCTGACGGGGCGCGCACATGCATGACCCCGTCACCGAGTTGCCAGGCAGGCAGTTAACCCTTGTCAATGGCTAGCTTGTGCCTTGTGATCACTCATGACGAGTCGTGCAACCGACCCTGTCGATGCACAGAAGGCTAGAGCGGAGCTCAAGTTTCATACCACGGTTCACAGGGGTACACGTACACTGGTACTGCATGCGATGGCGATGGCCTGCCAGGAATATGGTATAATACTAGCATAATGCCCCTGCCTCGCTGCGGGAGAAAAAAAAGGTCATGATATACCTTAAATGTGCCGGTTCAATGGTGATTTCAGTTACTCTGTATCCCGAGTTAAATATTGGGTATGTCTAGGGCACATCTAGATGTGCTCTACTTATTGCACATCTAAATGGGTGAATTAAGCATAAAGAGGAAGAAAAAAAAGAAAAAGAAAATATTCACACGAATCTCAACGTAAGATCAATGGCATAGGACTTAGATGTGCAATACTTATAGCACATCTAGATGTGCTTTAGCAAAATTGTTAAATATTTGTGTGTTTGTTCTATAGGTGGATCGCTCTGAAGTTATGAAATTCCTTGCGGGGTTGGCATTCCACACTATGGTCCTGCTTTGACGTTGTCACGATGTGGTCGTCTCTATAATTAAGTTGGTAAACCGGAACCATGCAGTAAGTTTGGTGGAGCGCCATTATCTCATATTGTTTTCGATTCTCGTAGATATCTCTACCTACGTCAGAGGTTGCAAATTTCCTAAAGAATATATGTTACATGTCTAGGTCTTTAGATCATGTTGCCTGGACCCTTAAATTGGACAACACACACAATGTTCATCACAATATAACAATATACTAGACAAATCATAGTACTATAAACATGAATGACGAGACATAGGACAGACACAAATGAATCTTACCATTCACCTATACCTTCCACACCTAGGGAGAATTACTCACACATCAAAAAAAAAAAATAACCAATCATCATAGAAAATAAATTCATGAACACCATATCAATAGTACCAAGAAGATCCACAGTAAGATGAATGATTCGACAAGTCTCAATCTCCAGGTATGAATAGAATTATACACCCTGATCTTACAACTTGGAATTCCTTTTACATCGGTGATGATGAAATGAAACGAGTATGATGGCGGAAGATATAAAACAAGGATCTTCGGTGGTTCTTCTTCTTCAGATTTCTTATCTCTGTTTTGGATGAAGTGGCGGCGGCTAGGTCTCTCCGTTGCGTTGTTGCCCTTCATGAAAGTTGCTTGTATAGATGAGGGGAGGCCTCTGGCGCCTTGTACAATCGCTCATACGAGCGTTGCGCTCGTATGGATGGCCATCTTGCGCTCTAGTGTGCCTGATGGTAAATCTCCTAGGATGGAAGTTGCTCCATTTGGTTTAATTTGGATAATCCTCCTTGGTTTTTCTTCCATAAATGATTTTTCCTGCCAAACAATGGAAAACTAGTTTTCTTCTTTCTCGAAGGATTGGCGTTAGAAATAAACGAGAAATAATGGGAACCCGATGAAAACCAAGTCAAAACTCCTTGTTAGAAGTCACAAATTCTCGGGCCATCAACTCCCCCAAGCTTATGATTTGCTCGCCCTCGAGTAACTAAGAAATCAAGAGAACAAAAGGGAGTTTGATGATTGGATAGAAAGAAGTTTACCGGCTAATGAAGGTGTAATATTTCCATTCTCACAAATCCTTCAATCTTAACTAAGAGAATAATTGCATTTGAATGGTTGCACCTAAGATCGGTGCCAAGCCACGTTAGTATCTTATCACTAATTATATAATTCTTAAATTAAATTGTCATTGAGGCGACCGCGGCACGCTCTGCTCGTGTCCGTTCGCATGCTTTGATAGCCGTTGAGGCGACCGTGGCATGCTCCACTCTGTCGTCCCTGTGCGTGCTTCGCTCACCATTGAGGCAAATTTACAATGACAACGGTTAATAATTCTCTTACATATTCAAGATAATTTAAAATGCCACATGCGGCAACGCCCAAAGCACACATGACCTACATATGATTAGTGACTTAAAATGTCGATATGTGACATTTTCATACAATTATAATAAAATATAAGCTAAAAGGCTGAGCTGGCTGCCTTCCGACGACGATCTTCTCAGACTCCATGATCAGCATAACACCCTTGCTACTGTGCACTTCGAGTGTCCGGACCCACGGCCATGGTACCCACGTCTGCATGCGAAGCTGTTGGCGCTGGGAGGCTCTTGGGGCTGCAGGGCCTCTTCCAGTAGAGCTTGATAGCGTGCAATCGTGCGCATGACACGCCCGTAGAACCGCTCCATCTCCATGTATCTTCACTGGTGGAAAATTCCGTCCATCACCTGCATCCTCAAGATATCACGTTGGTGATGTTCTACTTTGTCTGGGACGTCAACTCCGCCAAGGATACGCTCGAGCCTGGCCACAACATCGTCGAGATCGAGGTTGACACGGCCGGCGGCGGCAATGATGAGGCGACAGACATGTTGTCTCATAACTGAATCGCAGAGGACCTCTGCCCATTACTCTCGGGGCATCAGGCTCTCGATGAGCAACGATGGTGGTGGCTCTTTGGGTGGGTGATTTAATCATGCCGCCTAGCAGCCCTGGATCTTTTGCATGGTGGATGGCATACTGCTCATCACATTTCTGAATGAAATATGCCCTAGAGGAAATAATAAAGTTTTTATTTATATTTCTGTATATCATGATAAATGTTTATTATTCATGCTAGAATTGTATTAACCGGAAACTTGATACATGTGTGAATACAGAGACAAAACACAGTGTCCCCAGTATGCCTCTACTAGACTAGCTCGTTAATAAAAAATGGTTAAGTTTCCTAACCATAGACATGTGTTGTCATTTGATGAGCGGGATCACATCATTAGGAGAATGATGTGATGGACAAGACACATCCGTTAGCTTAGTATAATGATCATTAAGTTTTATTGCTATTGCTTTCTTCATGACTTATACATATTCCTTTGATTATGAGATTATGCAAATCCCGAATACCTTGTGTGCTATCAAATGTCACAACGTAACTGGGTGATTATAAAGATGCTCTACAGGTATCTCTGAAGGTGTTTGTTGGGTTGACATAGATCAAGATTAGGATTTGTCACTCCGAGTATCGGAGAGGTATCTCTGGGCCCTCTCGATAATGCACATCATGATAAGCCTTGCAAGCAATGTAACTAATGAGTTAGTTATAGGATGATGCATTACGGAACGAGTAAAGAGACTTGGCGGAAACGAGATTGAACTAGGTATGAAGATACCGACGATCGAATCTCGAGAAAGTAACATACCGATGACAAAGGGAATAACGTATGTTGTCATTACGGTATGACCGATAAAGATCTTCATAGAATATGTGGGAACCAATATGAGCATCCAGGTTCCGCTGTTGGTTATTAACCTGAGAGGTGTCTCGGTCATGTCTACATAGTTCCCGAACCCGTAGGGTCCACACGCTTAACCTTCAATGACAATTTTGTATTATACTCCCTCCGGTCCTTTTTAGTTCGCATATAAGATTTGACTGAAGTCAAGCCTCGTAAAGTTTAACCAACTTTGTAGAAAAAAGTGTAACCATTCACAATCTGAAATCGAGACCACTAGATGTGCCATGACTTAAAGTTTCATATTATATAACTTTAGCATGGCAGATGTTGATATTTTTTCATATAACTACGGTCAAACTTTGTGAAGTTTGACTTCAGAGAATTCTAATATGCAGAGTAAAAAGGATCGGAGGGAGTATGAGTTATGTGATTTGGTGACCGAATGTTGTTTGGAGTCCCGGATGAGATCACGAGGAGTCTCGAAATGGTCGAGAGGTAAAGATTCATATATAGGACGATAGTATTCGGACATCGGAAGTATTTTGGGGGTACCATGTACATATCGGGTCACCGAAAGGGGTTGCGGGCAACCCCCGACAAGCTATATGGGCCTAATGGGCCAAGAGTTGGACAGACCAGCCTCAAAGGGGCTGGTGCGCCCCCTATAGGCTGAATAGGAGGAGAAGGAAAGGAAGGGAAGGGATAAGGAAAGGGGCGGATTTGGCCTCCCCTTTCCTTCCCCATCCGATGGATATGGAAGGGGGGAGGTCGACTTGAAGGAGGCGCCCAAGTAGGGTTACTCCTACTTGGGGTGCCCCTTGCATCCCCTTTCCCTCTCCCACCTATATATATGTGGGGGGGGGGGGCACCGCTAGAACACACAACATTGATTCATAGCCGTGTGCGGCGCCCCCCTCCACAGTTTACGCCTCCGGTCATATTGTCGTAGTGATTAGGCGAAGCCCTGCGTGGATCACTTCACCATCGCCGTCACCACGCCGTCGTGCTGACAAAACTCTCCCTTGACACTTTGTTGGATCAAGAGTTTGAGGGACGTCATTGAGCTGAACGTGTATAGAACTCGGAGGTGCCGTACGTTCGGTGCTTGATCGATCGGAATGAGAAGAAGTTCGACTACATCAACCGCATTGTCCAACGCTTCTGCTTTCGGTCTACGAGGGTACATGGAAACACTCTCCCCCTCTCGTTGCTATGCATCTCCTAGATAGATCTTGCGTGAGCGTACGATTTTTTTTTAAAGTGCATGCTACGTTCCCCAACAATTTCCTCTCCTATATGTCCATTGTGCGCCCAAGGAACGACACTGCGATATCGCTGCCGATGGGCCATGGCGCCTGCACCGGCCGACGAAGCTCTTGCTCTCCGACCTGCTCCGGCTCGTTCTCCTGGCCGAAGATGTAGTCCATGAAGGGGTCGACATCAAAGATTTGGTTGTCTGGCATGCTTTGAATAACTAATGGTAGATGGGTGTGGACTAGATTTTCACACAGTGTCGCTACGGTGCATTGCCGCCTGGGTCATATGGAGCTAGCCACTAGCTGGTGGCGGGAAACCGATGAGGGAAGAGGCAGGAAGCATTGGCATGGATTGTGGGACACGTGTATAACGCCATTAATTTCTGCACTCGGCGTCTATGTTGGTAGGTATGAGCTGGTATATGCATCCGTCGGCTTGTTGACGGCTATTCCCTGTTGTGTTCAACTTCTATATGCAATATTTATGCATGTGCTTGCTCACCATTGAGGCGGCCGTGGCACGATCTGCCCGCGTCCCTCTGCATGCTCTGCTCGCTGTTTAGGCCCCAAGGAGTGCTTAGGTCGCGTCCCTCCGCGCGCTTTGCTCTCACGTCCCTCCGCATGCGCTGCTCTCGCGTCCCTCTGTGCGCGCTCTGCCAGTGGTTGGGGCCGGTGCACGATCACATAGGAGGCCCCATGTGTACGTGGTTGCGCCGCGCACATCGCCACAATGCAGTTATGTGTGGCACGATGCTCCTAGGAGGCCACCGCTCCACCCCTCCTGTTGTAGCCAAGCTTGGGGGGTTGAACATCGACGACCGATTAGCTGCTTCGCATTGATGTGGAGCCGGATAGCTTCACTTCCAAGGGCTCTTAAGGCGGAGCTGGATGATACGTCCATTTTGCATCATGCTTTTATATTGATATTTATTGCATTATGGGCTGTTATTACACATTATGTCATAATACTTATGCCTATTCTCTCTTATTTTACAAGGTTTACATAAAGAGGGAGAATGCCGGCAGCTGGGATTCTGGGCTGGAAAAGGAGCAAATATTAGAGACCTATTCTTCACAGCTCCAAAAGTCCTGAAACTTCACGGAAGACGTTTTCAGAATATATAAAAAATACTCAGCGGAAGAGATTCACCAGGGGGCCACACCCTGCCCATGAGGGTGGGGGGCGAGCCCTACCCCACTGGGCGCGCCCCCTACCTCGTGGGCCCCCTGGTGGCCCTCCGGTGGCCATCTTCTGCTATATGAAGCCTTTCGATGGGAAAAAAATAAGAAGCCATCTTCTCGGATGAAACTCCGTCGCCACGAGGCGGAACCTTGGCGGATCCAATCTAGGGCTCCGGCAGAGCTGTTCTGCCGGGGAAACTTCCCTCCCGGAGGGGGAAATCATCGGCATCGTCATCACCAACGCTCCTATCATCGGGAGAGGGCAATCTCCATCAACATCTTCATCAGCACCATCTCCTCTCAAAACCCTAGTTCATCTCTTGTATCCAATTCTTGTCTCCAAGTCCGGGATTGGTGCCAGTAGGTTGCTAGTAGTGTTAATTACTCCTTGTAGTTGATGCTAGTTGGTTTATCTGGTGGAAGATCATATGTTCAGATCCTATATGCATATTAATACCCCTCTGATTATGAACATGTTTATGCTTTGTGAGTAGTTACGTTTGTTCCTGAGGACATGGGAGAAGTCTTGCTATTAGTAGTCATGTGAATTTGGTATTCGTTTGATATTTTGATGAGATGTATGTTGTCTCTCCTCTAGTGGTGTTATGTGAAAGTCGACTACATGACACTTCACCATTATTTGGGCCTAGAGGAAGGCATTGGGAAGTAATAAGTAGATGATGGGTTGCTAGAGTGACAGAAGCTTAAACCCTAGTTTATGCGTTGCTTCGTAAGGGGCTGATTTGGATCCATATGTTTCATCCTATGGTTAGGTTTACCTTAATACTTTTGTTGTAGTTGCGGATGCTTGCAATAGAGGTTAATCATAAGTGGGATGCTTGTCCAAGTAAGTGTTAGGGATCGTAGTAGAAATTTAAAATTTTCTACGCATCACCAAGATCAATCTATGGAGTAATCTAGCAACGAGGGGAAGAGGAGTGCATCTACATACCCTTGTAGATCGCTAAGCGGAAGCGTTGCAAGAACGCGGATGAAGGAGTCGTACTCGTAGCGATTCAGATTGCGGTTGATTCCGATCTAAGCGCCGAACCACGGCGCCTCCGCGTTCAACACACATGCAGCCTGGTGACGTCTCCTACGCCTTGATCCAGCAAGGGGAGAAGGAGAGGTTGGGGAAGACTCCATCCAGCAGCAGCACGATGGCGTGGTGGTGGTGGAGGAGCACAGAACTCCAGCAGGGCTTCGCCAAGCACTACGAGAGACGAGGAGGGAGAGAGGTAGGGCTGCGCCAACAGAAGAACTTCATGTGTTGGGCTGCCCCTTTGCCTCCACTATATATAGGGGGAGAGGGAGGGCTGCGCCCCCACCTAGGGTTTCCTCCCTAGGGGTGGCGGCAGCCCTAGATCCCATCTAGGGTGGTGGCCACAAGGGGGAGAGGGGAGGCGCACCTGAGGTGGGCCTTAGGGCCCATCTGCCCTAGGGTTTGCCCCCTTCCCCTCTTGGAGGCGCCTTGGGCCTTGGTGGAAGGCGCCCCAGCTCACCTAGGGGCTGGTCCCTTCCCACTATTGGCCCATGTAGGCCTCCGGGGCTGGTGGCCCCACCTGGTGGACCCCCGGACCCCTCCGGTGGTCCCGGTACACTACCGGTGATGCCCGAAACACTTCCGGTGGCCAAAACCATACTTCCTATATATCAATCTTTACCTCCAGACCATTTCGGAACTCCTCGTGACATCCGGGATCTCATCTGGGACTCCGAACAACATTCGGTAACCGCGTACATACTTTCCCTATAACCCTAGCATCATCGAACCTTAAGTGTGCAGACCCTACGGGTTCGGGAGTCATGCAGACATGGCTGTGACAACTCTCCGGTCAATAACCAACAACGGGATCTGCATACCCATGTTGGCTCCCACATTCTCCACAATGATCTCATCGGATGAACACGATGTCAAGGATTTAATCAATACCGTATACAATTCCCTTTGTCTATCGGTACGATACTTGCCCGAGATTCGATCATCGGTATCCCGATACCTTGTTCAATCTCGTTACTGGCAAGTCTCTTTACTCGTTCCGTAACACATCATCCCGTGATCAACTCCTAGATCACATTGTGCACATTATGATGATGTCCTACCGAGTGGGCCCAGAGATACCTCTCCGTTTACACGGAGTGACAAATCCCAGTCTCGATTCGTGCCAACCCAACAAACACTTTCGGAGATACCTGTAGTGAACCTTTATAGCCACCCAGTTACCTTGTGACGTTTGGCACACCCAAAGAAATCCTATGGTATCCGGGAGTTGCACAATCTCATGGTCTAAGGAAATGATACTTGACATTAGAAAAGCTTTAGCATACGAACTACACGATCTTTGTGCTAGGCTTAGGATTGGGTCTTGTCCATCACATCATTCTCCTAATGATGTGATCCCGTTATCAATGACATCCAATGTCCATGGTCAGGAAACCGTAACCATCTATTGATCAACGAGCTAGTCAACTAGAGGCTTACTAGGGACATGGTGTTGTCTATGTATCCACAAATGTATCTGAGTTTCCTATCAATACAATTCTAGCATGGATAATAAACGATTATCATGAACAATGAAATACAATAATAATAATAACTTAATTTATTATTGCCTCTAGGGCATATTTCCAACAGTAAGGGCAGCACCCAAGCACCGGTCCACCCACATACCAAATTATCCAAGTACCGAACGCGAATCATATGAGCGTGATGAAAACTAGCTTGATGATATTCCCATGTGTCCTCGGGAGTGCTTTTCTCTATATAAGAGTTTGTCCAGGCTTGTCCTTTGCTACAAAAAGGATTGGGCCACCTTGTTGCACTTTATTTACTTTTGTTACTTGTTGCTCGTTACAAATTATCCTAACTATCTGTTACCACTTATTTCAGTACTTGCAGAGAATACCTTGCTGAAACCCGCTTATCATTTCCTTCTGCTCCTCGTTGGGTTCGACACTCTTACTTATCGAAAGGACTACCATAGATCCCCTATACTTGTGGGTCATCAAGACTCTTTTCTGGTGCCGTTGCCGGGGAGTGAAGCGCCTTTGGTAGGTGGAATTTGGTAAGGAAAAATTTATATAGTGTGCTGAAATTTACTATCACTTGTTACTATGGAAAGTAATCATCCGAGGGGCTTGTTCGGGGTATCTTCACCCAGACCAGTAGAGCAAAGAGTTGCTCCTCAACCTACTGAACCTACTGAAAATGAAAATGTCTTCTTTGAAATTCCTTCGGGTATGATAGAAAAACTGCTAGCTAATCCCTTTTTAGGAGATGGAACAAAACATCCTGATGAGCATCTAATATATGTGGATGAAGTTTATGGATTATTTAAGCTTGCAGGTGTACCCGGAGATGTTGTTAAGAAGAAGGTCTTCCCTTTATCTTTGAAGGGAGATGCATCGACATGGTATAGGCTATGTGATGATATGGGGTCATGGAACTACAAATGATTGAAATTGGAATTTCATCAGAAGTTTTATCCTATGCATCTTGTTCGTCGTGATCGCAATTATATATATAATTTTTGGCCTCGCGAAGGAGAAAGCATCGCTCAAGCTTGGGGGAGACTTAAATCAATGTTATATTCATGCCCCAATCATGAGCTCTCAAGAGAAATGATTATTCAAAAAAATTATGCTCGGCTTTCTGATAGCAATCACACCATGCTTGATACTTCTTGTGTTGGCTCTTTTATGATGAAGACTATTGAATTCAAATGTGATTTATTGGAATGAATTGAACGCAACTCTGAAGATTGGGACCTCGACAAAGGTAAGGAGTCAGGTATGACACCTAGGTTTGATTGTGTTAAATATTTTATGGATACCGATGTTTTCCGTAAATTTAGCACTAAATATGGACTTGACTCTGAGATAGTAGCTTCTTTCTGTGAATCTTTTGCTACTTATGTTGAACTCCCCAAGGAGAAATGGTTTAAATATCATCCTCCCATAGAAGTAACAGTAGTCGCACCTATTAAAGTTGAAGAAATGATTATCACTTATAATGATCCAATTGTTCCTACTTCTTATGTTGAGAAACCACCTTTCCCTGTTACATTAAAGGATCATGCTAAAGCTTCAGCTGTGGTTTGTAAAAGCAATATTAAAACTTATGCACCTCCTGAGCAAATTAAAGTTGAACCTAATACTGCTATTCTTAAAGATCTCTTGTCTGATAATATTGATGGGCATGTTATTTATTTCTGTGATGAAACTACTAGAATTGCTAAACCTTGTGCTAAAGATAAACCTAGACCTGTGGTAGGCATGCCTGTTATTTCTGTTAAAATAGGAGATCATTGTTATCATGGCTTATGTGAAATGGGTGCCAGTGCTAGTGCAATACCTAAATATCATGCTGATTTTCTTGTTCTTGGTTCCCCACAAGATAGCTTTTGTCCCATTATATTTGGTAGACCCTTCTTGAACACTATTAATGCTACCATAGATTGCAAAAGAGATGTTGTTACTATCGGTTTAGATGATATGACACATGAATTCAATTTCTCTAAATTTAGTAGACAACACCGTGAAGAAGAATTACCTAGTAAGGATGAAATTATTGGTCTTGCTTCTATTGTCCTACCTCCTAGTGATCCTTTAGAACAATATTTGCTAGACCATGAAAATGATATGTTTATGAATGAAAGGAGGGAAATAGATGAAGTATTCTTTAAACAGGAACCTATTCTGAAACACAATTTGCCTATTGAAATCCTAGGGGATCCCCCTCCACCCAAGGGTGATCCCGTGTTTGAGCTTAAACCGTTGCCTGATACTCTTAAATATGCTTATCTTGATGAGAAAAAGATATATCCTGTTATTATTAGTGCTAACCTTTCAGAGCATGAGGAAGAGAGATTATTGAAAACTCTGAAGAAGCACCGTGCTGCTATTGGGTATACTCGTGATGATCTTAAGGGCATTAGTCCCACTCTATGTCAACATAAAATTAATTTGGAAGAAGATGCTAAACCAGTTCGTGATCATCAACGACGGCTGAATCCTAAAATGAAAGAAGTGGTAAGAAAGGAAATACTAAAGCTCCTTGAGGCAGGTATAATCTATCCCGTTGCTGATAGTCAGTGGGTAAGTCCTGTCCATTGTGTCCCTAAGAAGGGAGGTATTACTGTTGTTCCTAATGATAAAGATGAACTGATTCCTCAAAGAATTATTACAGTTTATAGGATGGTAATTGATTTTCGCAAATTAAATAAGGAAACTAAAAAGGATCATTACCCCTTACCTTTTGTCGATCAAATGCTAGAAAGATTATCTAAACATACACATTTTTGCTTTCTAGATGGTTATTCTGGTTTCTCTCAAATACCTGTGGTTGCCAAAGATCAATCAAAGACTACTTTTACTTGCCCTTTTGGTACTTTTGCTTATAGACGTATGCCTTTTTGAAAGATCGTGGATGTCGCCTAGAGGGGGGGTGAATAGGCGTTTTAAAATAATTACGATTTAGGCTTGAACAAATGCGGAATAAACCTAGCGGTTAGTTTGTCAAGCACAAAACCTAAAACAACTAGGCTCACCTATGTGAACCAAAAACTTATGCTAATCAAGATAAGCAACTATGTGACAGCAAGATATATGACAAGAAACAACATGGCTATCACAAAGTAAAGTGCATGAGTAAAGGGGCTCGGGTAAGAGATAACCAAGGCACGCAGAGACGACGATGTATCCCGAAGTTCACACCCTTGCAGATGCTAATCTTCGTTTGGAGCGGTGTGGAGGCACAATGCTCCCCAAGAAGCCACTAGGGCCACCATAATCTCCTCACTCCCTCGCACAATGCAAGATGTCGTGATTCCACTAAGTGACCCTTGAGGGCGGTCACCGAACCCGTAC
This sequence comes from Triticum dicoccoides, assembly GCF_002162155.2. NCBI lineage: Eukaryota > Viridiplantae > Streptophyta > Magnoliopsida > Poales > Poaceae > Triticum > Triticum dicoccoides. The sequence continues at coordinate 134,349,294 of NC_041386.1, read as the reverse complement.
AAATGGCAACCCTTGGGGGCGGTCACTGAACCCGTACACTTTGGCAACCCTTGGGGGCGGTCACCGGTACCCGTCAAATTGCTCGGGGCGATCTCCACAACCTAATTGGAGACCCCGACGCTTGCCCGGAGCTTTACACCATAATGATTGAGCTCCGAACAACACCAACCATCTAGGGCGCCAAGGCACCCAAGAGGAACAAGCTCTAGGGTGCCCAAACACCCAAGAGTAATAAGCTTCTCAAACTTCACTTCCATGTATCACCGTGGAGAACTCAAACCGATGCACCAAATGCAATGGCAAGGGCACACGGAGTGCCCAAGTCCTTCTCTCGCAAATCCCACTGGAGCAACTAATGCTAGGGAGGAAAATGAGAGGAAGAACAAGACGGAGAACACCAAGAACTCCAAGATCTAGATCCAAGGGATTCCCCTCACATAGAGGATAAAGTGATTGGTGGAAATGTGGATCTAGATCTCCTCTCTCTTTTCTCTCAAAAACTAGCAAGAATCCATGGAGGGAGTGAGAGTTAGCAAGCTCAAAGAAGGTCAACAATGGAGGCAAAAACAAGCTCAAGAGATAGAGAACCATTGGGGAAGAAGACCCCCTTAAATAGGTCCCCACGAATCTGCCCATTATGTACAGAATAACATAGGAGCGGTACAACCTCTATGAGCACCGGTACAACCGGTAACAGGCAATAAGCGGTACAACCGGCCCACAACCGCCCAACAACCGCACCACAACAGAGACCAGTCCGGTGGTAGAGCGGTACATGACCGGTACAACCTCCGGACCAATTCTGGAGCGGTACAACCGCTCCAAACACCGGTTGTACCGGTCAAGCGGTACAACCTCTCCATGGGGCGGTACAGCCTCTCTGTGTAAAACAGGCAATATCAAAACAGCCACAACTTCCGCATACGAGCTCCGAATTCAACGAAACCAAGTTTGTTGGAAAGCTAATGACAAGGGCTAACACAATCTAGAGAGAAATATCAATAAGAAGCAAATGAGAAAAGGACCATAATAAAATGGTGAGAACCTTTCCTCGGAAAGACCGGTAAAACCTCCAACACCGAAAACATCATAGAAGATGCATGCGAACTCCGTTTTCGATGAACTCAAGCTTGTCATCAAGATGACCATAAGCTCTATGACTCACAAATGGAACCAAACAAGAACCAAGAAAGATGATGCAAGGATGCAATGGTTTGAGCTCTCGACTAATGATACGATCAAGCTACTCCCTAGAGAGCCCCCCTTGATAGTCCAGAGAGATTGTCATCAATTACCAAAACCACACATGGGGGCACCGCATGTACTTTCAATCTCCCCCATTTTGGTAATTGATGACAATCACTTTCAAGAGAGTTTATATAAGGAATTATTTATCACCATGCAACACAACAACCAACAATGCATGTGTATGAGATGCAAATGCTTAGGTACAAAACCAAAGCAAGAAGAAAAAAACTCTCTAAACTTATCCACAAAACTCTCTGAAACTTCTCCCCCATTGGCATCGATTGCCAAAATGGGTGAAAAGCTTAGAATGCCAATATAAATTATGTTCCTCCGTAAGTTGTGTATTTCTCAACAAGAGAGTGGAATGCAATACACATATCCAACGGTAATACTTGGAGGAAGACCAACTATATTGAGGCACCAAGATTGCTAAAGGAATGATATGCCACAAGGACATAACAAAGAAAGAAGCAAGCAATCAAGCAATCAAAAGGTACCAATTGAAGCAAGCAATCAACGGGTATCAATTGAACCAACTAGACCAAAGATCCTACGAGCTACATGAATAAAGGATATTATGAAATGAGCGAAGGAGTGTTCTAAAGGAACTAGAGAAGCTCCCCATGATTTGTGCACACATAAGAATTTTTGTATTTGGATACAAAGTGCACAAAATAGGATCACAGCTCCCCCAAAATCAATAGAAACTTACAACAAGTGCAAGTGAGCATATAGGAAACTAAGCCTAGTACATGTAACAAACACATGGTTGAGCAACAAGTAAGAGAGGCAACTTAAGAGTGGGCTCAACCAAAAAGATGTGTGTGAGTCAAGGCAATGCACTTGAGAAGACTAATGTACAGAGGAGCATTAAGCAACAATAAAGTCTTCAAAGAATGAGGCACACGGTGCAAGGCCTATCATTCCCACACACAAATAGCAAATGGGTTCACAAGCTTACTAATACGCATATGGAGAACCTATGCTTGTGACAACCCGCGGGGAAGATAGAAGAAGAAAGGTGCATCAAGACGAGGGATGCCAATTAAGATGGCAAAAACCTCGTAAAGATAAGCATGAGGAAAATAATCTTCACCACACACGAGCACATCAAGATGCAACGATAGAAGACACGCACTCAAGGCAAAGGCTTTCACGGGTCCACCAAAGAAATAACATAAGAAAGACAAGGTGGACGTGAAAGAAATGATATCATCTAGATATGGAACTTCTCTCAATTGTATAAGATTCTAGGTAGACGAAATCATGATGATATATATATATATATATATATATATATATATATATATATATCTACAAAGAAGGATGTACACCCGAAATAGTTACAACACGAAGGAACAAGATATCCAAAAGGAAGTCATACATATGCCAATAAGATATTTGCTTGAGAGCATAGCACATGGCTAGATATGGTCTTATTGCATATAAATGAATTCCAACCACACGAACATCAAAGACATCACAACTAGCAACAAGACATCATTGTTGGGATGCTTTGAGAAAGGAAACAAGTATCACAAGAAAGAATGGATAACATGCCATGATACAACCTACACAAGGTTGATGCAAGAAATGTGTGCATGAAGTATATGAAGATACTTGTTACTGAGTTAACATTGGAAGGATGTAGTAGATACCAATTGAAGGTACAAAGTAGTTCATTGATCATCCTAGCTTGACTCCAATAAGCACATGGTGACAACACCTTCCTTGTGAGTGAGCCGAGCATCCAATGCATCTCCACTTGTTCCTAGAACAACAACACAAACAAAATGGTACCCAAACTCATTGGGACCAAAGAGTTAGAGAACCAACAACACATAGGACAAACTCCACATAAATATGTGCATATAGATATGAAAATGAATTTCATGCACATCTCATCCAATTTGAGACTTGGTGGAGTTCCCCCTATATATTGGGTCAAAGAAAGAAAACATGCCAAGGAAACTACAAGAAGTAAATATGCATGCTCAAGACTTTCAAGAACCGAGACCAAAAGACAAAGAAATACCAAGCGAAGAAAAGATACCAAATGAATAAATCATCACTTGGAGGATATCCATAAAAGATACATCAAGGAATGAGATATCCATTGATACACTCAAAAAGAAAGATGTCAAACTCCCAAAAGAGAGAATGGTTCCAAACAAACCAAGCCCTCTACAAAGTTTCATGATGGCACAAAGTACCAAAAAAGAAACGGCTTGCCTTCCACAAACACACACTTGATAAGGATCACAAGATGAGTGTTTTATAGAGAATAGGATAGCTCCCCCAAGACTAGTGCATTATAGAGAATTTGCATTTGAATACAAAATGCACGAGGTGGGATCACCCCTTTCACTATATCTAGAAAACACTAAACAAGGTCAAGAAATTAACAAGATCCACAAGTGGTATGGAATACAATGGGAGTTGACACAACCCTAGGCAAGAGATAAAGCAAAGGCCAATGTAAAGATGATCAATAATTTCTACCACACATAAGTGAGTACTAATTGTCAAAAGACAAGAAGTATTTGGGAATAATTCCCGGTGGTAGATAACAAGGATATCCGACATAATCTTCACACCAAACAAAAAGCAAATTGCAACTTGTAGAGCTAACATGCCACCTAGGAACAAGATAATTTACAATATCAATTCTAGGTGACAATATGTCAAATGTACACATTTTCTAGGCTAGTAATATACACATAGCATGTTACTCCCCCATAATGTGATACCAATTAAAGATAAACAAGAGGCAAAATAACGAACCGACATGAGATAATTAATGGACAATATAGAATTTGATTTTCTCATGAGAAGACATACCACATAGCGACTAGATAATCTTGAAATATCAATACTAGATGGTATTACTCATGTACACACATATATAGGATTGTGAGGTGCACAAAGCACATCACTCCCCCATAATGGGATATTCCATTAATCTCTTACAAGAGCCAACTAAGAAAAGAACAAGATGCAAAAGGCTCAACGCATGACACACACGTACATGATGTGCAAACCAACACACACATACTTGATTGCTCAAGATAATCAAGTTGGAAGCACAACATATACAAACACATGCAAGGAACAAAACCAAAACATGCAAGGGGGCAAGTAACTTTCAATGTAAGCAATTGCGGTACAAGTTACCGCAAGGAGGCACATTGGATATAAGATATAATCTTGATGATTCAATTGACTTGGCTTGAGACAATAAGAATGATGAAGTACCCTTAATTCTTCATAATGTAGCCAAGTCTCCAATGACCTCCAACATCACCTATTGATCAAGTTTGAGCTTGTTGGTCCCCAACCAAGTTGGGTCCTAAGAGGTTAGTCACAATAGGCTTGGCTACCCAAATGGTTCTTTGCTTCAAACCACTTTGAGTAACAACAAACTTGGCAACCACATTGCCAACCTTATCCTTCCCAAGAGAATAGACATCATCAATAATAATTGAGTTGGATAAGTTACCACTAGTGCATGAAGAGGCGAGGTGACCTTTCTTGCGACATAGGTAGCAACGTCTACTCCTCACTTTCTTCTCACGTGATTTCTCAACTTGAGAAGCATAAGCTTGAGTCTTCTTGAGAAGAGGCCTTTCTTCAACTTGAGGTTTAGCATGAGAATGAACTTGTGGCCTCTTCCCTTGTTGCTTGTCATTAACGGACTTCTTCTTCAATGGGCAAGATCTAACATGATGCCCTTCAATTTTGCACTTGAAGCAAATAATCTTGGCCGAATTCTTGACTTGTTCTTGGCCCTTCTTCTTGATCATGTTGGACTTCTTCTTATTGGAGTTGAATCCAAGTCCACATTTGTCATTGGGGGATTTTTGCACACTCAACATATTGTTGAGTGTGGATGTCCCTTCATGACTCTTTTCCAAGTCTTTCTTCAAAGAAGTGACTTGGGCCTTGAGCTCTTTGATTTCCTCTACACGGTTAGTCTCAACACAAGTACTAGAGGAAGTATAAGGTTCATCGTTAGAACAACACGGCAAGGAAAGCAATTCATCACAAGATGTACCAACATTGTGAGTAGATGAATTACAAGGACTAGCACATGGCAATATAGCATTTTGACTAGAAGTAGTGCTAGTATCCACATGAGGCTCACTAGATGTTACCTTAGCAAGCATGGCCTCATGAGCTAATTTTTGCACATTATGGGATACTAGAAGATCATCATGAGAGCTTGTGAGCTTTACATGATTTTCTTCCAACATTCCATAATTGCTAGATAGCAACTCAAGTTGAGCCCGAAGCTCAACATTCTCCTTCAAAATGGATGCTTCACAAGTAATAGAGTTAGTATCCCAAGAATCATCATTAACAACAATAGGAGAGGACACCTTGGCAAGCTCTTTTAAGTAAGAAGCTTCAAGTTGAGCATGAGACTCCGTGAGTTTTATGAGCTCACCCTTGATGACCCTTGAGCCATTTTCGAGGTGCTCAAAATACTCAAGGAGTCTAGCACGAGCAACTTCAAGCTTAGCATTTTTAGTTTTGAAATCATTGGCCACCTCGAGTGCTCTATCATGAGATTCCTTTATTCTAGATAGTTCTATAGCAAATGTCTCCTCAAGAGATTCGGATGAGGTTTGTTCATGTTCAAGAGCTTGAGATAGCTCCGCGATCTCATTTGCGTAATCACCCTCATGAGCTTCCATTTTCTCAATGGTGACCTCATGCTCCTCTAGATGAGATTCCAACTCCTGAATGTATTTCTTGCCTTCAATGGAAATAGACATGATTTCCATGAAGTTGAAACGAGCAAGTTTATTTTTGTGAAGAGCTTTAAAAATCATTTCCCCCTTAGTTTTTAAGGAGGCAACATTATCATTCTCTTCATCATAATCAACATCATCATCACTCTTGCCATCATCACAAGATATATTGGGATTCAAAGTGGGAGATACCTTTGAAGCCTTGGCCATAAGGCAAAATGCAATAGATGATGATGTAGGATCCATTGAAGCACCATTCAAGACCACATCTTGTTCCATGGGGTGTTGGGTTTCCTCTACATTGTTAGCACAACAATTCGAGGACATATATGCATTTTTATCATGGCAACAAGACATAGTAAACATATCATCATGAGATTTAGTCAAGCAATTTCTACATGACATGCAAGGACTTTCAACCCAAGCATGTGAAACATTTCGAGTGCTTGAAGTGTTAAAGCCCAAAGAAGGAGCATTGCAATAAGATAGTGATGAAGGATCATCCACAATAAGCATACTATCATCATTGCAATGACCAACACTACTCACCATATCATTACCTTGTGGCAAACCACATGTAGGTGAAGTAGAAGAAGTTGAGAAGACTATACGACCGGAGGTGGAGGGAGAACAATCATCCCCACAAATCTTGGACACACCATATTTTTCTTGAAGCTTCGTCCACAACTCATGAGCATCCCGGAACGGCATGAGTTGAAATATAACTACATTGCTCAAAGCATCGAAAAGCACATTAGAAGCTTGAGCATTGAGATAAGAGTTTTTCTCATCCTCTAAAGATAATCTTGGGGATCCTTTGGAGGAGAAAAACCCATATCTACAATTCGCTCTAAATTTGGGTCCATGACCCTAAAGAGATTAAGCATGCGAATTACCCAAACATCAAAATTTGTGCCATCGAAACTAAGAGTGTCAGAGAATCCTAATCCCCTAGTCGACATCTTTACTCTCTAGGTGGTAAATCCTAATAAAGAGATACGAGGCTCTGATACCAATTGAAAGATCGTGGATGTCGCCTAGAGGGGGGTGAATAGGCGTTTTAAAATAATTACGATTTAGGCTTGAACAAATGCGGAATAAACCTAGCGGTTAATTTGTCAAGCACAAAACCTAAAACAACTAGGCTCACCTATGTGCACCAACAACTTATGCTAATCAAGATAAGCAACTATGTGATAGCAAGATATATGACAAGAAACAATATGGCTATCACAAAGTAAAGTGCATGAGTAAAGGGGCTCGGGTAAGAGATAACCAAAGCACGCAGAGACGATGATGTATCTCGAAGTTCACACCCTTGCAGATGCTAATCTCCATTTGGAGCGGTGTGGAGGCACAATGCTCCCCAAGAAGCCACTAGGGCCACCGTAATCTCCTCACGCCCTCGCACAATGCAAGATGATGTGATTCCACTAAGTGACCCTTGAGGGCGGTCACCGAACCCATACAAATGGCAACCCTTGGGGGCGGTCACCAAACCCGTACACTTTGGCAACCCTTGGGGGCGGTCACGGTACCCGTCAAATTGCTCGGGGCGATCTCCACAACCTAATTGGAGACCCCGACGCTTTCCCGGAGCTTTACACCGTAATGATTGAGCTCCGAACAACACCAACCGTCTAGGGCGCCAAGGCACCCAAGAGGAACAAGCTCTAGGGTGCCCAAACACCCAAGAGTAATAAGCTTCTCAAACTTCACTTCCACGTATCATCATGGAGAACTCAAACCGATGCACCAAATGCAATGGCAAGGGCACACGGAGTGCCCAAGTCCTTCTCTCGCAAATCACACCGGAGCAACTAATGCTAGGGAGGAAAATGAGAGGAAGAACAAGACGGAGAACACCAAGAACTCCAAGATCTAGATCCAAGGGATTCCCCTCACATAGAGGAGAAAGTGATTGGTGGAGATGTGGATCTAGATCTCCTCTCTCTTTTCCCTCAAAAACTAGCAAGAATCCATGGAGGGGGTGAGAGTTAGCAAGCTCAAAGAAGGTCAACAATGGGGGCAAAAACAAGCTCAAGAGATAGAGAACCATTGGGGAAGAAGACCCCCTTAAATAGGTCCCCACGAATCTGCCCGTTATGTACAAAATAACATAGGAGCGGTACAACCTCTATGAGCACTGGTACAATCGGTAATAGGCAATAAGCGGTACAACCGGCCCACAACCGCCCAACAACCGCACCACAACAGAGACCAGTCCGGTGGTAGAGCGGTACATGACCGGTACAACCTCCGGACCAATTCTGGAGCGGTACAACCGCTCCAAACACCGGTTGTACCGGTCAAGCGGTACAACCTCTCCATGGGGCGGTACAGCCTCTCTGTGTAAAACAGGCAATATCAAAACAGCCACAACTTTCGCATACGAGCTCCAAATTCAACGAAACCAAGTTTGTTGGAAAGCTAATGACAAGGGCTAACACATTCTAGAGAGAAATGTCAATAAGAAGCAAATGAGAAAAGGACCATAATAAAATGGTGAGAACCCTTCCTCGGAAAGACCGGTAAAACCTCCAACACCGAAAACATCATAGAAGATGCATGCGAACTTTGTTTTCGATGAACTCAAGCTTGTCATCAAGATGACCATAAGCTCTAAGACTCACAAATGGAACCAAACAAGAACCAAGAAAGATGATGCAAGTATGCAATGGTTTGAGCTCTCGACTAATGATACGATCAAGCTACTCCCTAGAGAGCCCCCCTTGATAGTATGGCAATCGATCCTACAACCCGGTCTCCCAACTACCACTATGAGACCGGTAAAATAGAAAACCTATCAAGGGCAAACCTTTGCCTTGCACATAGTCCACTTGAGCTAGATCTTGACGATCTTGACTTCCTCAAGTTGGACCACCTTTCTTGATTGTGTTGGCTCGATGAAGACTAGTTGATTGCTCCCCCATACTCCACTATGGGTGAGCCACTCTTTGGCACATCTTCACAATTCCATTGACACCACAATGGACGGCAAGCTTCAAGCTTGATTGCTCCCCCATACTCCATTATGGGTGAGCCACTCTTCGAGTTGCTCCACTTGAACTTGCACACTGCAAACTTGATGACGATCACCACTTGATGTCATCCTCCATGGGTTGTATGAGATCTTCCTCTTGACGCAAGACCATGGAAACATACCTAACCCCACAAAGAACTCTCACGTAGACCATGGGTTAGTACACAAAGCGTAATGGACAATGCTTACCATACCATGGGATCACTTGATCCCTCTCGGTACTTCTTCTACGCTTTGTGAGTTGATCAACTTGATTCACTCTTAACTTAGTCTTGATCAACATTGAATCTTTCCAACTCTCTTCATTTGGATGATGTATTTAAGGTAAACATGAATGATCACACAATCTTCTTCTTCAAGACATGCTTGCAATAAGCTCAACTCACACATGACCAATCTTTGGATAATTCCTTGAAAAGCACTTTGGCCATCTCAACTCACACATGACCAATCTTTGGATAATTCCTTGAAAAGCACTTTGGCCATCTCAACTCACACATGACCAATCTTTGGATAATTCCTTGAAAAGCACTTTGGCCATCTCATAAACTCCTTGAAACCAACACATGGACTTCAAGACAATCCTATGGACAAATGCTTCAAATATAACTCAAGGCAACCGTTAGTCCATAGATATTGTCATCGATTACCAAAACCACACATGGGGGCACCACATGTCCTTTCACTTTTGGTCTATGTAATGCACCTGCTACCTTTCAAAGATGCATGATGGCTATATTCTCTGACTTTTGTGAAAAGATTTGTGAGGTTTTCATGGATGATTTCTCTGTCTATGGATCTTCTTTTGAATCTTGTCTTGAATTGGGAAAAGTGCCACTTTATGGTTAATGAAGGTATTGTCATGGGGCACAAAGTTTCTGAAAGAGGTATTGAGGTTGATAAAGCTAAGGTTGATGCTATTGATAAGATGCCATGTCCCAAGGACATCAAAGGTATAAGAAGTTTCCTTGGTCATGCCGGATTTTATAGGAGGTTCATTAAGGACTTCTCAAAAATTTCCCGGCCTCTGACTAATTTATTACAAAAAGATATACCATTTGTTTTTGATGATGATTATGTAGAAGCATTTGAAATACTTAAGAAAGCATTGATCTCTGCACCTATTGTACAGCCACCTAATTGGAATTTACCCCTTTGAAATTATGTGTGATGCTAGTGATTATGTTGTAGGTGCTGTTCTAGGGCAAAGAGTTGATAAGAAATTAAATGTTATTCAATATGCTAGTAAAACCCTAGACAATGCACAAAGAAATTATGCTACTACTGAAAAAGAATTTTTAGTAGTTGTATTTGCTTGTGATAAGTTTAGACCTTATATTGTTGATTCTAAAGTAACTATTCACACTGATCATGCTGCTATTAAATATCTTATGGAAAAGAAGGATGTTAAACCTAGACTTATTAGATGGGTTCTCTTGCTACAAGAATTTGATTTGCATATTATTGATAGAAAAGGACCTGAGAACTCCGTTGCAGACAACTTGTCTAGGTTAGAAAATATGCTTGATGACCCACTTCCTATTGATGATAGCTTCCCTGATGAGCAACTAAATGTCATAAATGCTTCTCATACTGCTCCATGGTATGTTGATTATGCTAATTACATTGTTGCTAAGTTTATATCACCTAGTTTCACATACCAGCAAAAGAAAAAGTTCTTCTATGATTTGAGGCATTACTTTTGGGATGACCCACATCTTTATAAAGAAGGAGTAGATGGTGTTATTAGACGTTGTGTACCTGAGCATGAACAGGAACAGATCCTACGCAAGTGTCACTCCGAAGCTTATAGAGGACACCATGCTGGAGATAGAACTACACATAAGGTATTTCAATCTGATTTTTATTGGCCTACTCTCTCCAAGGATTCCCGTAAGTTTGTCTTATCTTGTGATGAATGTCAAAGAATTGGTAATATTAGTAGACGCCAAGAAATGCCTATGAACTATTCACTCGTTATTTAACCATTTGATGTTTGGGGTTTTGACTATATGGGACCTTTTTCCTTCATCTAATGGATATACACACATTTTAGTTGATGTTGATTACGTTACTAAGTGGGTAGAAGCTATTCCAACTAGTAGTGCTGATCATAACACTTCTATTAAAATGCTTAAAGAAGTTATTTTTCCAAGATTTGGAGTCCCTAGATATTTAATGACTGATGGTGGTTCACATTTTATTCATGGTGCTTTCTGTAAAATGCTTGCTAAATATGATGTTAATCATAGAATTGCATCTCCTTATCATCCTTAGTCTAGTGGTCAAGTAGAATTGAGTAATAGAGAGCTCAAATTAATTTTGCAAAAGACTGTTAATAGATCGAGAAAGAATTGGTCCAAAAAACTTGATGATGCATTATGGGCCTATAGAACTGCATATAAAAATCCTATGGGTATGTCTCCGTATAAAATGGTTTATGGAAAAGCATGTCAATTACCTCTCGAACTAGAACACAAGGCATATTGGGCTATTAAAGAACTCAATTATGATTTCAAACTTGCCAGTGAGAAGAGGTTATCTGATATTAGCTCACTTGATGAATGGAGAACCCAAGCCTATGAAAATGCCAAGTTGTTTAAAGAAAAAGTTAAAAGATGGCACGACAAAATAATACAAAAGCGTGAGTTTAATGTAGGTGACTATGTATTGCTATACAACTCTCATTTAAGATTTTTTGCAGGAAAACTTCTCTCTAAATGGGAAGGTCCTTACGTTATCGAGGAGGTCTATCGTTCCGGTGCCATAAAAATCAACAACTTCGAAGGCACAAATCCGAAGGTGGTGAACGGTCAAAGAATCAAACATTATGTCTCAGGTAATCCCATAAATGTTGAAACTAATGTTATTGAAACCGTAACCCAGGAGGAATACATAAGGGACACTTTCCGGAATGTTTCAGACTCCGAAAAGGAATAGGTATGTGGTATGATAAGTAAACCGACTCCAAAACAGTTTTTAAGGCAATATTTCTCCGTTTTGGAATATTTAGAAAAATAGAAAAATGAGAAGCGGTCCAGGAAGGACACGAGGGCTCCACGAGGGTGGAGGGCACGCCCTACCCCGCTAGGCGCGCCCCTACCTCGTGGGCACCTCGTGCGCTTTCCGGACTCCATTTTCTTACATGATACATATTTTGGTCAGTAAAAATTCATTATATAATCTCCCGGGGGTTTTGACTCCCGTATCACGCAAATATCTCCTGTCTTTGTTTCGAGCTGTCCGGCTGCAGATTTGAGCAACATGTCGTCCCAGGATTCGGAAGGAGAGAGCTATGTGGCTGATTAGCTTGCAGATCCTAAAGTCTATGGGGATGTGGAGCATTGTGGTTGGACTACAGAAGAAGAAGAGGACTATGAACCCAAGGGAAAGGAAGAGACGAGCTCAGATGAAGATGAAGTCCCACTACCTCAACCTGGGGACATGAAAACAAACAAGAACTATGCAAAAAGATACTGAGCCTGGAGCAAGAGATCGAGGACCTAAAGGACCAAAATTCTGTCCTCAAACGCAAATTAAGGAAGAAGCCTACGCCATCAACAAAACTACCATCTTCTCCACCAACAAAGAAGAATTGAGCATCTGGTATGGGCACTCCCCTTGGCAACTGCCAAGCTTGGGGGAGTGCCCTGGTATCGTATCACCATCACTTTTAGCTTTACCATTTTCCTTAGTTCGATCCTTTTGGTATTATCTTGATCTAGTAGAATAAAGTTTATAGCCTGATCTAGTTTTGAGTTTTGCTTTATAATTCCTCTATGTAATCGAGTCCGTGAGCTATATAATAAAGATCAGTGTTGAGTCAAGGGCTTGATTATTTTGCCATGATCCTAAGGGAATAAAAGAAAAGAGAAAGAAATAAAAAGAAAGAAAGAGATCATGTGAGTCTTATGGAGAGTAATGAGCTCACATAGAAAAAAGTATGATGAATAAAAGTTGTTGAGAGTTGACAAGCATAGTTTTGGTTGTCGTTGCAATTAATAGGAAGTAATAAAGAAAGAGAGGTCTTCACATATAGATATACTATCTTGGACATCTTTTATGATTGTGAGCACTCATTAAAATATGACATGCTAAAGAGTTGACGTTGGACAAGGAAGACAACGTAATGGGTCATGTTTTCTTACATCTGAGATAAATTATATTGTCATGGATCATCCAACATGGTTGAGCTTGCCTTTCCCCCTCATGCTAGCCAAATTCATCGCACCAAGTAGAGATACTACTTGTGCTTCCAAATACCCTTAAACCAGTTTTGCCATGAGAGTCCACTATACCTACCTATGGATTGAGTAAGATCCTCCAAGTAAGTTGTCATCGGTGCAAGCAATAAAAATTGCTCTCTAAATATGTATGACTTATTAGCGTGGGAGAAAACAAGCTTTATACGATCATGTGATATGGAAGAAATAAAAGCGACAGACTGCATAATAAAGGTCCATATCGCAAGTGGCCATATAAAGTGATGTTCTCTCGCATTAAGATTTTGTGCATCCAACTATAAAAGTGCTTGACAACCTCTGCTTCCCTCTGTGAAGGGCCTATCTTTTACTTTTATCTCCTACATTGCATAAGAGTCATGGTGATCTTCACCCTTCCCTTTTACATTTTATCCTTTGGCAAGCACAGTATGTTGGAAAGATACTAGTATATATGGCTAATTGGATGTGATTTTTCATGAACTATTATTGTTGACATTACCCTTGAGGTAAAACATTGGGAGGCAAAACTATAAGCCCCTATCTTTCTCTGTGTCCGACTAAAATTCCATACCCATAAGTATTGCGTGAGTGTCAGCAATTGTGAAAGACTATATGATAGTTGAGTATCTGGACTTGCTGAAAAGCTCTTATACATTGACTCTTCCCTATGTTATGATAAATTACAATTGCTCCAATGACTGAGATTATAGTTTGTTAGTTTTCAATAAAGTTTATGATTCATACTTGAAATTGTGATTGAATCACTACTCTAGCATAAGAGATTATATGACAAGAATTATAAAAGTTGCTGTTCTAAGAATGATCATGATTCCCTCATGACCATATTTTATTTTTATCGACACCTCTATCTCTAAACATGTGGACATATTTTTCAATTTTGGCTTTTCGCTTGAGGACAAGCGAGATCTAAGCTTGGGGGAGTTGATACGTCCATTTTGCTTCATGCTTTTATATCGATATTTATTGCATTATGGGCTGTTATTACACATTATGTCACAATACTTATGCCTATTCTCTCTTATTTTACAAGGTTTACATAAAGAGGGAGAATGCCGGCAGCTGGGATTCTGGGCTGGAAAAGGAGCAAATATTAGAGACCTATTCTGCACAGCTTCAAAAGTCCTGAAACTTCACGGAAGACATTTTCAGAATATATAAAAAATACTCAGCGGAAGAGATTCACCAGGGGGGCACACCCTGCCCACGAGGGTGGGGGGCGCACCCTCCTACCTCGTGGGCCCCCTGGTGGCCCTCCGGTGGCTATCTTCTGCTATATGAAGTCTTCCGATGGGAAAAAAATAAGAAGCCATCTTTTGATGCGGAGCATCCCATGACCATCCACATGGACGCCACCTCAACTATCCAAGCTCCAAGTGGACCAATGACAAGGGCTAGGGCACGTGCTATTCAATCCGAGGTGACATCACTCCTACTTGAGTTTTCCCCCTCTTCAAGTGAGACATGGCTACTGCCTAAGTCCGAGATACTATGTGTCACCAGGTACAACGCTCAAGACTCGGAGCTGAGGACTGTAGAAGAAGAGACAGGCGTCAACAGTCTGGACAGCCCGGAACTTCTGGCCAGAGCCCGGAACTTCCGCCCCCCGGACCATCCGGCCGACCCGGAGCTTCCGGCCGCCGACGACTTCGACCAGCCCAGGCGTGCCAACTCTCGGGTTAGCCCGGACCCCGTCCCGGACCTTTCGGTGCCCGGAACCTCCGGCCCCCGGATGCCAGCGCATCTCCACCGCGCCAACTCTCTGGTTAGGCCGGACCCTCCCCGGAACCTCCGGCGCCCGGAACTTCCGGCCTAGCCCGGAACTTCCGGCCCTGCCTACGCGCAGCCACTTGGGCTGAGGCCCGTGTACCCTTTCGTTACCTAGACTATATATACTCTATCTCGTACAACTTTCTAGGGTTAGCATTGGTTTAGCTCATTGAGAGATAGAGCATTGCTCATCCATATCGGATCTACTCCACGAGAGAGACCGCGGCCCCTCTACGGAGAAGATCCACCTTGGATTCAAGACCCCTTTACGGGAAGATCCCCTTGTGGATTCAAGACCTCCTCTCGGAGAAGAACCGGCTACCCTTTTGTATCGTCCTTAGTTGTCCATGGATTCGTGTATCGTTCTATGTATCCGAGGATCTAGCACATGTGTGACTTGTTCATGTTGGTTTGAGTGTTTTCTCTCGTTTTCCCCTTTGTGTTCTTCGTGTTCTTGGACGGGATCATCTCCTTTCGTGAAAGATCAGCCTATAGGGTTCCTACCCTACATCATCTTGGTATCTAGAGCCACGTTGATCACGATTTCAGAGCCTCCCCTTTGTGTTTCTAGCCTAATTTTGTTGTTTTCGTCCTAATCCGAAAATCCCCACCAAAAAATAGCCCCAAATTCTTTTTGTGATTTGTTCGTGTGTTGAGATTTTGTTGGTTTTGATCCGTGAAGTTTGTGTGTGGCTCGTAGATCTAGCCTCCCCACCTTCTTTTCCTCCAATTTCTTCTTTTCCCCCTTCGGATTTGGGCTTTTCCCCAAGTTTTTCCGCCCAAATCCACGATCCCCAAGTCTCTGTTCTTGGCAGAATCCCGACCACCGGAACTTCAGGTCCAGCCCGAACATTCCGGCCCCCGGACCTTCCGGCCTTCCCCGGAACCTCTGGACCCCGGACCCTCCATCTTGCCTGGAACTTCCGGCTTCGACAGAAAGTTTGCACTACTTCCACATCTCCGCCCAAATTCCACCAAATTTTGTTCCGGTGCTCACCATATACCATATATACTTCCGCATACCTCCACCATTTCCGCATAACCCAACCATTTTTGGACGCTCTCCGACACAATTGCTACTTTGAGGTTTGAGAATTTGAGTTGCGGTACCATATCCTTTTGTGTTTCGGCTATCTAGGTACGGTTCGACATCGACATCACCGCTGCTCATTGTTGCCATGGACGCGTCATCAACAACGACCACCTCGACTATGACTTGGTATTCGTGCCACCACTTTGACACCATACCGGAAGCAAGACCGGTAACCTCTTCTTGGTATTGGACATATCACTCTTGCCATTACATTGATAGCCATCATAGCCTTACTCCTTTGCATTGCTTACCCATCGAGACTAGCCATTGAGTATTGCCGGCAACAAGACTTGTGCACATTAGTGATCATACTTCCCATAGCATACATACATCATTGTTGCCTATATTGGTATCATCTCTTGTGTCACAAAGTTGTCATCGCATACTCACTTGCTATCTTGGTTCGTCAAGCATTGCATGAGAAAAGAGCTCAAACATCAAAGAGCCAAACAAGCTTTTAAGCAAAGAGGAAGGATAAGCAAAGAGCTTTTAAGCAAGAACCATAGCATCATACAACATTAAGATTGTCATACTCGATCATCTTGGATCATATCATAACAACACCTTGCATACAAAGTATTTGGGATAGAAGTCGTTACATTTTTGCTAAGTAGGTTGTGCACAAGTTCTTGTATCCGCCTATCGTGCAATCGTGCTAGCGTCTCTCTAGTGTTGTGCAACAAGAGCATTTTCGTGGATTCCACATTTTGGCTCACCCTTCGTTGCACAACCCCACTTTTCTTTTTGCGTGTGTGTTTCTGTGTACCTTATATGCTTGGTCTACTTGTTACATTGCATCTTGCGAATCTTTTCCAACATTATTGAAGCTCACTTACAATTACATCAAATTTTGTGCCACCATCCAAACCAAACTCCACCAAAAGCTTTTACTTGTGTAGGTGTGAGAAACCGACAAGAACTCATACCAATTGTGCTATTTCCTTGTCCTACATTGGAGTGATCCTCGATCCACTTTCAACTTCGGTCAATGTACATTTGGTACTCGTTCTTCTCTTTCTACCACTCACATTTATCTTGGAATGATGGATAGGCCAAGTACTTCTACCAACCCACTCTTCATGGAGCAAGACGACGACATGAACTCCTTTGTCACCAAGAGTCACCTCTTTGGTGCACAACGTGCTTTGCATCAAGAGCAACAAGCTATGAGTGAACGCATTGACAACCCTGCCGCCGACTTACAACTTTCCGAGCAACGTACAAGGGACTACTTTGACCACAAGCTCGATGATCACAAGCAAGAGAATGATGCAAGGATGGATGAGATTCGCGTTTTGTTGCTCAACCTCTCTTCTTCCACTTCAAGAAGGAGCCGTTCAAGTCGCCATTCCGACTTTACCCTCTCCGGCTCAAGTACACCGACATCAAACACTCTTCGTCAAGCCGTGTGCACCGACCGTCAAGCAAACCTCAATCCACGTCGGGAAACCGACTCTCAAGAGCACCGACGACGTCAAGCCGAAGAAGCCTTTGCGCTAGCTCGAGAACGACAACTACAACGCCAACATGAAGAGGAAGAACGCGCGCGTCTACACCAAAATGCACAAGATGCTGAGGATCAACGTAAAGGACAACAAGTCCGTGACGCTCAAGCACTTGACGCGCAACAAGCTGTACGCAATGCGAGTCGAGCCGTTGCCGACCGAGGCCGTCAAGCCCGTGAAGAAGAGGAAGCACTTCGCAAAGAAATTCACGAACGACGACTTCAAGCTCGCATGCATCGTCTAATTCCTCCTCGAGCTTGACGCGCTCCTCCACAAGCTCGCCAAGACCATCAAGTTCATCAAGAGCATGAAAACAATGGGACTCCTCCGCGACAAGAGCAACACGAGGTTGAAAACCCTCTGCGACAAGAGCACCACGAGTTGAACAATCATCTACAACATGGGCGTCATCATCCCCAACCCCAACACAATGAAGAGCAACGCTACGGCAAGATCAAGTTCACCATGCCCAAGTTCAACAGAAGCAACGATCCCGAAGAATACCTTTCATGGGCATTGAAAGTTGACAAGATCTTCCGTTTGCACAATTATGAAGAAGAGAAGAAGATCGTGATGGCAGCCCTTGAGTTCCAAGACTATGTCCTCATTTGGTGGGAACAAATCATAGAGCGCCGTGAGGCAAGAGGTGAACCACCCATCACTACTTGGGCACAAATGAAGGATGTCATGAGAGCATGCTTTGTGCCTACCTACTACAACCGCGACCTCTTCAAGAAACTCCAACAACTCAAGCAAGAAACCAAGAGCGTTGAAGAGTACTACAAGGAGATGGAGATTGCCATGATATGAGCCAATGTCACGGAAGATGATGAGCAAACAATGGCACGTTTCTTGAATGGACTCAATCATCCTATCAAGAAGATCGCCGACTTCCAACCATACTCAAATCTCATCGAGCTAGTGCACCAAGCTACCAGAGCGGAACGCCAAGTGCAAGATGATTTCAAGTACGCCAAGTTCTCATCCAAGTCCTACGACTTCTCCAATAACCAAGCTTCAACGACTCCAACACCGACTACAAGACCTTCTACTTCCAACATCGACAAGTCGACTTCCAAGAAAGCTTCGCCAACTACAAGCAACCCTACTATGGGAAACTTCAAGCCGAGAGCTTCATCATCATCAACCCCAACCGATGAGACCATCAAGACGAGTTCCTTCAAGTGTTTCACTTGCGGAGGCCGAGGCCACAAGTCCTACGAGTGCACCAACAAGCGGACCATGGTCTTCAACGACGATGGCACTTATGACTCCATGAGTGAAGGTGAAATGGAAGCACTTGAGCAAGTCGCCATGCACCGCCAAGTGAACAATGAAGAAGAACAAGTATTTTGTGGTGAAGACTCAAGTCCCGCACTTGTTGTCTCAAAAGTATTGACTCTCCAACATCACCAAGAAGAAGACCAACGATGCCACATATTCCACACCAAGGCCGGCATCAATGGACGATCCGTCAAGGTCATCATCGATGGAGGGAGTTGTCACAATCTCGCAAGTGAAGAACTTTGATCCAAGCTCCAATTTCCCAAGATGAAGCATCCACATCCTTACAAAGTGCAATGGCTTAGTGACTCCGGCACCATCCAAGTCGAGCACCGAGTACAAGTCTCCTTCAAGATCGGCGCCTACGAAGACACCTTGCAGTGCGACATTGTTCCAATGACCGTTGTCATCTTCTCCTTGGACGGTCATGGCAATTTGATAGAGGAGTCATCCACAACGGTCGAACGAACCACTACATCTTCAAGATGAAGGGAAAGGAGTACGTCCTCCGCCCAATGTCACCCAGTCAAGTGATCGCCGACAAGCATACCACCCATCGTGGAGAGAATGGTGAGAGACTGAGCCACCAAAAAGAGAGTGAGCGCCACAATCCCAAATTGAGTGCCTCCACGATGAGTGAAAACAAGAACTTAGTTCTATTTGCCACCAAACGTGAGATGAGAGAAGTGTGTGAGAACCCATCTAGTGTCCTACACTACGTCATCGTGTGCAAGGATAATGCACCATGAACTAACACCTCTCACACTCTTCCTCTAGTGTTGTCTTCTCTTTTGCAGGAATTTCAAGATGTTTTTCCCGATGAGCTACCTCCGGGACTACCTCCTCTACGAGGCATTGAGCACCGAATTGACCTCATCCCCGGAGCACCACTTCCAAACAAAGCTCCCTACCGCGTCAACCCCGAAGAAACCAAAGAAATTCAAAGGCAAGTAAAACATCTCATAGACCATGGACATGTGCGTGAAAGTTTGAGCCCTTGTGCCGTTCCAGTTATTCTTGTGCCAAAACGTGACGGTAGTTTTCGCATGTGCTCCGATTGTAGACCTATCAATGCTATCACTGTTTGTTATTGGTATCCCATTCCACGCCTAGATGATATGATTGATGAGCTTAGCGGTGCCACTATATTTACCAAAATTGATCTTAAGAGTGGTTACTATCAAATCCGCATACAAGAGGGTGATGAATGGAAAACCGCCTTCAAAACCAAGTTTGGTTTGTATGAGTGGTTAGTCATGCGTATGGGTCTTCCATAAGCACCGGGCACTTTTATGCGCCTCATGAATCATGTCTTTCGCCCTTACATTGGTATACTTGTTGTGGTCTACTTTGATGATATTCTTGTGTTTAGCAAATCTATCCAAGAGCATGTCACCCATGTCCGCACCGTTTTGCAAACTCTTAGGAAAGAGCGTCTCTATGCTAATATGGAGAAATGCCTTTTTGGTGTTGATAAGCTCATTTTCTTAGGATTTGTTGTCTCTTTTAATGGTGTTCATGTAGATGAGTCCAAGATTAATGCTATTAAGACTTGGCCGCAACCAACCAACTTGCATCAAGTGCGTAGTTTCCTTGGCCTTGCGGGCTTCTATCGTCGCTTTGTAAAGGATTTTAGCATCATTGCTTCGCCTTTGCATGATTTGAGCAAGAAGAATGCGCCTTTTGTTTGGGGACCATCCCAAGATACCGCATTCAATGAGCTTAAGAATTTTCTTACTCATGCTCCCGTGCTTGCTTTACCCAACTTCGACAAACCTTTTGAAATCCATTGCGATGCTAGTGGTAATGGCATAGGAGGTGTGTTAACGCAAGAGAAGCGCCCCATAGCTTACTTTAGTGAGAAACTTTCCAGAGCGCAACTCAACTACCCAATCTATGACAAAGAGCTATATGCTTTAGTCCGCGTTTTGCATGAATGGGAACACTACCTTCGTCCCCATGAGTTTATCATTCATACCGATCATGAGACTCTCAAGTATCTTAAGGGACAAACTAAGTTGAACAAGCGTCATGCTAAATGGAGTGAATTTATTGAGTCTTTTCCATATGTCATCAAGTACATCAAAGGTAAAGAAAACATAGTAGCGGATGCTCTTTCCCGCATTTGCATGCTTGTCACGCAACTTGAGTTAGATGTCATTGGCTTCAAGCATATCAACGACTTATATGAGCATGATACAACTTTTGCCATTCCTTATGCCAAGTGTTTGTCGAATACATCTTGGGAACGCTATTACATCAAAGATGGCTACCTTATGAGAGCTAACAAACTTTGCATCCCCGAGTCCTCGCTTCGTTTGTTGCTTTTCTAGGAATCTCATGGAGGAGGCTTAATGGGACACTTTGGACGCGACAAGACGTTCGCCACGCTCTCGAAGAGCTACTTTTGGCCAAAGATGTTTCGGGACGTCAATCGCTTCACCAACCGGTGTTCTACATGTCGCAAAGCTAAGTCCAAAGCTCAATCTCATGATCTCTATATGCCTTTACCAATTCCAGGCCAACCTTGGGAAGACATTAGCATGGACTTTGTACTTGGTTTTCCTAGGACTCGCAATGGGAAAGATTTCATATTTGTCGTTATGGACCGTTTCTCAAAAATGGCACACTTTATTCCTTGTAACAAGATAGACGATGCTTCACATGTGGCTAACCTCTTCTGTAGGGAAATATTGCGTCTACATGGTGTACCAAAGACTATCGTCTCGGACCGCGACGTCAAGTTCCTTACCTACTTTTGGAAGACCCTATGCGCCAAGCTCGGAATCAAGCTACTCTTCTCCACGGCATACCATCCTCAAACCGACGGCCAAACGGAGGTGACAAACTGCACACTCTCTGCTCTACTCCGAGTACTCATCAAGAAGAACATGAAGGAGTGGGAGGAGTGTCTACCCATCGCCGAGTTCTCCTACAACCGAGCAAGACACTCAACAACTGGCAAGTCCCCTTTCGAGGTCGTCTATGGATTCAACCCTTTGTCACCATTGGATATTCTACCTCTACCACTCCAAGAGTGAATCAATTTGGACGCAAGTGCACGAGCGACCCATATCAAGAAGGTGCATGAAGATACAAGAAACACCATCGAGCGCCAAGTACAACGCCTTGCGACCAAGCTCAATGTCAAGAAGCAACCTATGGTCTTCAACATTGGTGATCTCGTGTGGCTACACCTTCGCAACGAGCGCTTTCCACAAGAACGCAAGTCTAAGCTTCAACCTCGAGCCGATGGAACCTTCAAGGTGCTCACATGCTACAACGACAATGCTTACAAGATCGACCTCCCATGGGACAAATACAACGTGAGCGACATCTTCAACATCAAAGATCTCTCTCCCTTCCATGGTGATGAAGAACTCGATCCGAGGACGGATCTTCCCCAAGGGAGGGGAGATGATGCGGAGCATCCCACGACCATCCACATGGATGCCACCTCAACTATCCAAGCTCCAAGTGGACCAATGACAAGGGCTAGGGCACGTGCTATTCAATTCGAGGTGACATCACTCCTACTTGAGTTTTCCCCCTCTTCAAGTGAGACATGGCTACTGCCTAAGTCCGAGATACTATGTGTCACCAGGTACAATGCTCAAGACTCAGAGCTGAGGACTGTAGAAGAAGAGACAGGCGTCAACACTCTGGACAGCCCGGAACTTCCGGCCAAAGCCCAGAACTTCCGGCCCCCGGACCTTCCGGCCGACCCGGAGCTTCCGGCCGCCGACGACTTTGACCAGCCCAGGCGTGCCAACTCTCGAGTTAGCCCGGACCCCGTCCCGGACCTTCCGGCACCCGGAACCTCCGGCCTTCCCGGACCTTCCGGCCCCCGGATGCCAGCGCATCTCCACCGTGCCAACTCTTTGGTTAGGCCGGACCCTCCCCGGAACCTCCGGCGCCCGGAACTTTCGGCCTAGCCCGGAACTTCCGGCCCTGCCTGCGCGCAGCCACTTGGGCCGAGGCCTGTGTACCCTTTCGTTACCTAGACTATATATACTCTATCCCGTACAACTTTCTAGGGTTAGCATTGGTTTAGCTCATTGAGAGATAGAGCATTGCTCATCCATATCGGATCTACTCCATGAGAGAGACCGCGGCCCCTCTACGGAGAAGATCCACCTTGGATTCAAGACCCCTTTACGGGAAGATCCCCTTGTGGATTCAAGACCTCCTCTCGGAGAAGAACCGGCTACCTTTTTGTATCGTCCTTAGTTGTCCATGGATTCGTGTATCGTTCTATGTATCCGAGGATCTAGCACATGTGTGACTTGTTCATGTTGGTTTGAGTGTTTTCTCTCGTTTTCCCCTTTGGGATCTTCGTGTTCTTGGACGGGATCCGCTCCTTTCGTGAAAGATCGACCTATAGGGTTCCTACCCTACATCATCTTCTCAGACGAAACTCCACCGCCACGAGGCAGAACCTTGGCGGAACCAATCTAGGGCTCTGGCGAAGCTGTTCTGCCGGGGAAACTTCCCTCCCGGACGGGGAAATCATCGCCATCGTCATCACCAACGCTCCTCTCATCGGGAGAGGGCGATCTCCATCAACATCTTCATCAGCACCATCTCCTCTCAAAACCCTAGTTCATCTCTTGTATCCAATTCTTGTCTCCAAGTCCAGGATTGGTGCTAGTAGGTTGCTAGTAGTGTTAATTACTCCTTGTAGTTGATGCTAGTTGGTTTATCTGGTGGAAGATCATATGTTCAGATCCTATATGCATATTAATACCCCTCTGATTATGAGCATGTTTATGCCTTGTGAGTAGTTATGTTTGTTCCTGAGGACATGGGAGAAGTCTTGATATTAGTAGTCATGTGAATTTGGTATTCGTTCGATATTTTGATGAGATGTATGTTGTCTCTCCTCTAGTGGTGTGATGTGAACGTCGACTACATGACACTTCACAATTATTTGGGCCTAGAGGAAGGTATTGGGAAGTAATAAGTAGATGATGGGTGGCTAGAGTGGCAGAAGCTTAAACCCTAGTTTTTGTGTTGCTTCGTAAGGGGATGATTTGGATCCATATGTTTCATGCTATGGTTAGGTTTACCTTAATACTTTTGTTGTAGTTGCGGATGCTTGCAATAGAGGTTAATCATAAGTGGGATGCTTGTCCAAGTAAGGGCAGCACCCAAGCACCGGTCCACCCACATACCAAATTATCAAAGTACCGAACGTAAATCATATGAGCGTGATGAAAACTAGCTTGATGATATTCCCATGTGTCCTCGGGAGCGCTTTTCTCTATATAAGAGTTTGTCCAGGCTTGTCCTTTACTACAAAAAGGATTGGGACACCTTGCTACACTTTATTTACTTTTGTTACTTGTTGCTCATTACAAATTATCCTATCACAAAACTATCTGTTGCCACTTATTTCAGTACTTGCAGAGAATACCTTGCTGAAAACCGCTTATCATTTCCTTCTGCTCCTCGTTGGGTTCGACACTCTTACTTATTGAAAGGAGTACGATAGATCCCCTATACTTGTGGGTTATCACTGGTGAGTGGCGAGGTGGAGCTTGAGAAGAAGTTTCAGTTATTTGATCTCAGCCAGACATGGGGAATTGGCGCCGGAGATCATAGATTAGGTTAATTAATTATACCTCCAGAGCCGGACGAGCACCGCTTTTAGTTGAAGAATGCCCGAAATGTAATGAAATTGGTGCTCATCCCACTCTAGAGGTATAATTAATTAACCTAAACTATGATCTCCGGCGTCAGTTCCCATCGCGCAACTCCATCCCATCGTCGGCCGATGGGGGTATGTTGGTATGTGTGGGTAACTAGTTAGGAAGTGGATCAGTAGCGAGTCACCACCGCCGGCTATTGCTGTGGTTATTTATAGCTAGCAGCTGGCTAGGGGATTGGAGATTTTACAATTCACCCCCGTGGCTGGTCATTGCGCGGGAAGACTAAGTGGAGCACATAACTGTATGCGGTGTCACATGTTATCACACACGTGTTAAATAAGAAACGTATGTGTAACTTACTAATCATCGCACACGAGTACTCGCACCACGCATCGTATGTGATACTCCTAGCCATCGCAAGCAACTCGTTTGCATATTCAAAGTTTTTCTACACATAATCACACATGAAATAACTGTAGTAACCATTTGTGTTATTTTTTCTCATCGCAACCAGTTCATCCATGAGGGAGTCCTGGATTAGGGGGTCTCCGGACAGCCGAGCTCTATCCTTTGGCCGGACTGTTGGACTATGAAGATACGAGATTGAAGACTTCGTCCCGTGTCCGGATGGGACTCTACTTGGCATGGAAGGCAAGCTAGGCAATATGGATATGTATATATCCTCCTTTGTAACCGACCTTGTGTAACCCTAGCCCTCTCCGGTGTCTATATAAACCGGAGGGTTTTAGTCCATAGGACAACATACAAACATACCATAGGCTAGCTTCTAGGGTTTAGCCTCTTTGATCTCATGGTAGATCAACTCTTGTAATACTCATATCATCAAGAACAATCAAGCAGGACGTAGGGTATTACCTCCATCAAGAGGGCCCGAACCTGGATAAACATCGTGTCCCCTGCCTCCTGTTACCATCTGCCTTAGAAGCACAGTTCGGGACCCCCTACCCGAGATCCGCCGGTTTTGACACCGACATTGGTGCTTTCATTAAGAGTTCCACTGTGTCGTCACCATAAGGCTTGATGGCTCCTTCAATCATCGCTAGCGATGCGGTCCAGGGTGAGGCTTTGCTCCCCGGACAGATCTTTGTATTTGACGGCTTCGCACTGCGGCCAATTCGCTTGGCCATCTGGAGCAGATCGAGAGCTATGCCCCTGGCCATTAGGTCAGATTTGGAAACTTGAACTACACGCCCAACATCCGCGGAGACTTGATCTTCGACGGCTTCGATCCCATGCCGGACGCGCCGCACAGTCGCGACGAGCAAGACGTAACTCTGTCATCAGACAGTATTCGGGAGATCGCATCCGCAGCTACTCCTGCCGTTAATCCGGAGCAAATCGCGCCATCCGAGAGCGGAGGGATGGACCCCGCCATAGAGGCTGCACTCTCAGCAGCGATAGAGCCAGATACTGACTTCACCCCTTACGAGAGCTGTGTCACCGAACCACTAGATTTATCCCCGGCCACGGACTCCGAGCCACCTACATCCATGCCTGTCCAATCCGACTGGGCGCCGATCATGGAGTTCACCTCCGCGGATATGTTTCAGCACTCACCTTTTGGAGATGTGCTAATTTCATTAAGGTCTCCCTTCATGTCAGGAGAACCTTGGCCGAACTATGTCCGGCTAGAATGGGATGCGAACGACGAAGAAATTCGCTGCCCACCCACCACCCACTTAGTAGCCATTGTCGACGACTTAACAGACATGCTCGACTTCGACTCCAAAGACATCGACGGTATGGACGACGATGCAGGAGACGAACAGGAACCACCGCCCTCAGGGTGCTGGACCGCCACCTCATCATATGATATATACATGGTGGACACCCCCAAAGAAGACAATGGCGACGAGACAGCGGAGGATGACCCCTCCAAGAAGCAACCCAAGTGCCGACGTCAGCAGCACCGCTCTAAGTCCCGCCACAGCAAGAGCAGTGATACTGGCACAGGAGATAATAACACTCCGGATAGTGCCGAAGACAACAACAATCCCCTCCAGCACGATGTAGAGGTGGAATATGAACAAGCTAGTCCTCTAGAGCAGGCAGCAGATGGAGAACCGGAGGAGGACAATTACATGCCTCTCTTCGAAGACGAGGTGAGCCTCGGCGATGACGAGTTTATCATGCCTGAGGACCCCGTCGAGCAAGAGCGCTTCAAGCGTCGGCTTATGGCCATGACAAATAGCCTGAAGAAAAAGCAGCAATAGCTTCAAGCTAATCAAGACTTGCTAGAAGACAGGTGGACCGAAGTCCTTGCGGCCGAGGAGCATGAACTCGAGCGCCCGTCCAAGAGTTACCCAAAACGCATGTTGCTACCTCACCTCGAGGAGGAAGCATTGAAACCTCATTCACCAGTGAACGATGCGGCTGACCGGCCACTACGCAGCCGAGCCAGAGAGGCGTTTCAGCCTGAAGTTCAGCCCGCACCCTGTCGCCACTCAATCGAAAATACTAAGACCCGGGGCTACACAGAGGACCTGCAAGACATATTGGACAGTAAGGCAAAAATCGCAAGGTCAATATACGGGACACGGGCACGCGCGCCAACATGGGACGATGATCGTCGCGTCGGATACACCAAGAGTAAATCCGGCCGGGCCGAATATAGCAGACAAGACTTGTTGGGGATATCACTACTGGGCGTAAACCGGCCTATCTGGGCCGGGTTAACTTCGTCAGTAGTTAAGTATGTTAAAGCCCAAGAAGGCAGATGAGGGCTCAAGGCCCATGGTCGGTTCAAGGCCTGTAGCCGTAAACCGGCGTTGGTATTTAACTTGTATTGTAAGTTAGGAATAAGTAGAGACCAAACCGGACACATCTATGAGCCGGTATTGGGACTCTGTGAACCTACGGGCGTCACCCGTGTATATAAGGGGACGACCCGGCGGCGGTTCAAGGACACAGACAACAACTCGAGACATAGGCGAAGCTTGTTTGCTCCCTGGTCATCGAAACCCCATCAATTCCATCACAACTAGACGTAGGCTTTTACCTTCACCGAAGGGGCCGAACTAGTATAAACTCTCTTGCGTCCCTGTGTCCGCTTTAACCCCTTCAAGCTAACCCGTCGCAATGGCTCCACAACTAAGTCCTTTCTCTAGGACATCTGTCGTGACAAAACCATGACAGTTGGTGCCCACCGTGGGGCAATCGCACGATGGTTTCAAGTTCTTGGAGGGCCGCTTTGAAGGACTCGAGGGCTACGACGTAGGCTGGATGACTAAGAGTCGTCACGGCAAGCTTTACATCGACGATGCAGGCTGGGGCCCCGAGGCCGGCTCAGTTGAGTACGGGTACCGGGTCCCCTTTGGTGGCATACATGTTTTCATCGGCAAGATCGGAGAACCGGGCCCTGAGCCGGATATCTGCACCGACCTCGTCGAAACGGCTCAGCGTGCGCGATCTGCCCGGATTAAACCGACCATGAAGCGTGCCTTCGTGGGAGTCATCCATGGAGGAGGTCATGAGGATGGATCGGGATCTGGTGGCGAGACCGTCATTTACTCCGGCGATGAGTCATCAACCGGAGAAACCGAATCTCTATATCAGCTACAAGATGGCCGGATTAGGGGCTGTTCCGACGGCGACAATATTCCAGACCCCTCTGATCTGCCCAACCGAGTTGGAATATTCATGGCCGGCACACAAGCAACGCTTCATTCCTCGACCGCTGCGGCAACAACCTCCGGTTCAGCAGCGGCGACGACTGCCGGGGCAGGAGGCCCTGTGCGCCCGCCGGCTCAAGTTCTATCAGAGCTATTTGATGCATTGGCTGTGCTTATGGCGGAAGCTAATCCGGCGGATTAGGACGTCCACAACGTGGAGATTGCAAAGGTAAGGGAATAGATCACCCAGGCCAAGGCCGACCTGGCAGCTGAGGATACCAGGATGGCCACAGAACGGGCCGCTCTAGACGCACAAGCCTACAGGCTCATGCTGGACCAGAACGCGTCGCATGAAGTCATGAGGAGGAAGTACCGATCCCGTTTGCCTCCGGTTTTCGAGGCTAGAGACCTTTTCAACACCCCGGGAGTAGGAACCAGTAATCCGCTGGAGGGAAACCGGGCGGAAGCTCCTAGGACCGGTGCGCCAGTTCAGCCTCGTCGGATGGATCCGCCTCGTCAAAACACCATTATACCTCAGGCTGTTTCAACACCTTCGGGTCACTACTCCAACCCAATGGACAATCTCGTCGCCGCTGCTGCACGGCTGGAGGCCATTCCAATTGAAGGTGACTCACCGCAGGCGATAGAGACGCGACGGGTCAAGGAGCTTCTTAGGATAGCTTTGGACCAACATGAAGCATACTCGTACAGCCGCGACCAGATCCACTCGACCCCTTGCCCAAGCCAGAGCTATAGCAGGCGTATGGAGGAACCGGCAGTGTCAAGTAATGAACGACGTGGAGCACCCCGCGGCAACAACCCGGCGGGTGGTGCTGATAACGCTCAGGAAGTGGTGGACCAGGCCCGAGCATGCAGGGAGGCCGATTTAGCCGCACAATATCAGGCTCGGCAGCTTACGCCGGTTCGTCCAACTATTTCGGTCGAACCCCGTGTTACTTCTAGCTCTTTGGGGGTGCCTTGCCTTGTCCCCGCTTTACGCAATGTGCGCCTGCCCAAGGATTTCAAGGGCCCGCGCAAGGTACCAAATTACACGGCGGATCAACCCCCAGAGACATGGGTGGAGAGCTCTGAGATGGCCATGGAGATGCTGGATGTGGATGATGCGGCATGTGCGAAATACTTCACCATGATGCTTGAAGGAACGGCCCGCACTTGGTTAAAAAGCTTACCGACCAATTTTATCAGTTCATGGGCCCAATTACGAGCCCGGTTTATCAATAATTTCAAGGATACATGTAAGCAGCCCATGTCGATAGTAGACTTAGCTGCCGGTGTCCAGGAGGAAGGAGAATCGATGACTCATTGGGTGTGCCGGGTCTCACAAGTGTTGCATTCATCAGACCGCATCAATGCTGACACCGCAGTCTTAACCCTAGAAGGCAACTACCGGTTTGGGCCCCTAAAGCTGAAGTTGGGACGAATGAAGCGCCATTGCACTGACATGGGGACCCTCATGGCTTCTTTGGTAAAGTATGCTGATTCTGATAGTACCAAGGATCCCGAATCTGATGATGACAAGGCAGGGAAGGGAAAGAGGAACAGCAACTCCAAAGGTCAGTAGCATCACTGGGCAGGCAATGGTGGTGGAGGCAAGCGTAAAGCGGATGGTAACATGGACTTTGTGGCTAATACCAACGCGCAGGACAATGGCCAGCGACGCAAGGGTAAACCGAAAAATCGCAGTGGGGCACCCAACCCTAACCCGGACCGCCTAAATTATCTACTGAGCCAGCCCTGTCCAAGACATGGGATGAAGGAGGTGCCAGCAAACCACCTTTGGAAGGATTGCTTCATTATGTAGGAGTTCAAGAATTCTAATGCTTTCCGGTATGATCATGGCTCCGGCGGTGTCTCAGGATCCGGCCGAGTTACGGTGGAGGAAATTCCGATTCAGGATTTAATGGTAATCCGGGCGGACATAACAGTCAAAATAATCAGAACAACCAGGGTGGTTACAACCAGCAGCATCAACAGTCAGGTTACCAGAGCAACCCAAAGCAGTTGAATAGTGGGCAGTACCATGTCTTTACCACTAGCTTGGACAAGCGAGACCGGAAGGTTCAGAGGCGGGCAGTCAACTCTGTTGAACCAGCCGTGCCCCGTTATCTATGCTGGTCTGAACAGCCAATCATATGGAGCAGAGAGGATCACCCTCCCCAGGTTGATAATCCGGGTCAGTTGGCTCTAGTGGTGGCGCCTCAGGTAGGAGGTAACAAGTTTACAAAAGTGCTCATGGATGGAGGGAGCAGCATTAATATCTTATACTATGAGACCTTCCGTTGTATGGGACTAACAGATAAAAATCTCAAACCATCTAATATGGTGTTCCACGGTGTGGTACCTGGCAAGTCAGCATACCCTGTTGGTAAGATAGCTCTGGAAGTGGCCTTTGGAGATGATCATGATTCCAGGTCGGAAACATTGACGTTTGAAGTAGTAAAAATCCAAAGTCCATATCACGCCCTGTTTGGGCGACCGGCCTACGCCAAGTTTATGGCATAGCCCTGTTATGTGTATTTGCAGCTCAAGATGCCGGGTCACAAGGGGACAATAACGGTTCACGAAAACCATAAAATTGCTTTGGAATGCGAGGAAGGAGATGCGACCTACGCAGAGTCGGTTTGTGCCACCGAGGAGCTGAAGTATTATAGGGACAATGTTGATCCGGCGGACATGACTCCATTAAAGAAGCCAACTACAGAGCATGATCCAGCCCTGAAGTTCAAATCAGCAGCAGAAACTAAGCTTCTTGACTTCGTACCTGGCGATTCGTCCAAGTAGTTCAGCATCAGTGCCAACTTGGATCGGAAATAGGAAAGCGCGCTCATCAAGTTCATCCGTGAGAATCGGGACATTTTTGCATGGAAGCCCTCTGACATGCCAGGTGTACCGAGGCAACTCGCTGAGCACACCCTTAATGTGGATCCTAAATACAAACCGGTGAAACAGTTCCTCCGTTGGTTTAACGAAGAAAGACGCAAGGCGATTGGAGAAGAGGTAGCCAGGCTCTTAGCAGCTGGCTTTATTGTTGAAGTTTTTCATCCTGAATGGCTTGCCAATCCGGTGCTGGTCCTGAAGAAAAATGGCACCTGGCGCATGTGTGTGGATTACACAGATCTTAATAAGGCTTGTCCAGCAGATCCTTTTGCCCTCCCCGTATTGATCAAATTATTGATGCTACGGTGGGTTCTAAGCATTTAAGTTTTTTGGATGCATATTCTGGCTATCATCAGATCAAAATGGCAGTTAAAGACCAGGAGAAGACGGCATTCATAACTCCCTTTGGAGCCTTCTGCTATGTGTCTATGCCCTTTGGGATTAAGAGTGCCCAGGCAACTTATCAACGGTGTGTACAAAATTGTCTTCACAAGCAGATTGGCCATAATGTACATGCTTACGTGGATGATATCATGGTTAAGTCCAGGGAGAAGGAGACTCTGGTTGACGATTTAAAGGAAACCTTTGATAACCTGAGGACGTACAAGATGATGCTTAATCCGGCCAAGTGTGTCTTTGGTGTACCGGCAGGCAAGTTATTGGGTTTTCTGGTGTCCAACAGGGGAATTGAGGCTAATCCGGAGAAGATCACAGCCATCACCTCCCTGGCTAAACCAAAGTGTATCAATGATGTTCAATGCCTAGCAGGCCGGATTGCTGCCTTAAGCCGGTTTATCAGCCGCCTTGGTGAGAAGGCAATCCCTTTGTATCAGATGTTGAAGAAGATGGATCAGTTCGTCTGGAGTTCCGCTGCTGATGAAGCGTTTGAGGACTTAAAGCGGCAATTGGTCAATCCGCCTGTGCTCGCTGCTCCCGTTGACAAGGAGCCGTTATTACTATATGTTGCTGCTAATGCTCGTGTGGTCAGCGTGGCTATTGTGGTGGAGCGAAAGGGGGCAGGTAAGGAGCATCCAATTCAACGTCCGGTCTATTATATCAGCGAGGTACTCATTGAGTCCAAGCAAAGGTATCCGCATTGGCAGAAGCTGGTATACAGAGTTTTGATGGCAAGCCGGAAGCTTAAGCAATACTTCCAAGGGCACCCAATTACGGTGGTCAGTTCTGCTCCTTTGGGGGATATCATCTAGAACCGGGAAGCGACTGGCCAGATTGCCAAGTGGGCTATAGAGCTTGGGCCGCACGGATTGAAGTATGTGCCTCGGACGGCGGTTAAGTCTCAAGCACTTGTTGATTTCATCAATGATTTGACGGAACTACAAGCACCTAAAGAAAAGCCGGATCACACATATTGGACCATCCATTTTGACGGATCCAGGCAATTGGAAGGCTCGGGGGCTGGAGTCGTATTAACTTCCCCACGAGGTGATAAGTTTTGTTATGTTCTCCACTTAATGTTCCCTTGTACTAACAATGCAGCTGAGTATGAAGCCTTGCTCCATGGTCTCTGGATGGCTAAGGAGATGAATCTAAGTCGAGTTAAGTGCTTCGGTGACTCGGACCTCGTGGCTCAACAAGTATCTGGCACTTGGGGTTCCAAGGACCCACTCATGGCAGCGTATCGTCGTGAGGTGGGTATTGTTGTAGGTCACTTTAAAGGCTATCAGGTGGACCACGTGGACCGACGGAAGAATGAAGCGGCAGACGCTCTAAGCCGGCTGGGCTCTCAGTGCAAACCGGTTCCGCCCAATGTTTTTTTGGATGTGCTGCACAACCCGTCAGTCAAGCTCCCTAGTGAAGCGGATTTGGCTATTCCTGATCCGGAGGCTCAATTGGTGGCAGCTCTTCATGTCATTCCGGATTGGACGCTTCCTTATCTGGCGTACATGAACCGCGGCGAGTTACCAGAGGATGAGACTCTGGCTCGACAGATAATCCGGCGGTCCAAGTCCATGACTATTGTCAATGGCGAGTTGCATCATTGCAGTGTATCAGGGGCGTTTCAACGCTGTGTGTCTCCTGAAGAAGGCTGTGAAATCTTGCGTGAGATCCATGAAGGAGATTGTGGTCACCACGCCGGTTCGAAATCTTTGGTAGCTAAAGCGTTTCGCCGTGGCTTCTATTAGTTAACTGCTCATGCTGATGCGGAGGATCTGGTCAGACGATGTGACGGTTGCCAAAAGTTTTCAAGACGTGCTCATGTGCTGGCTCAAGAATTGAGAATGATTCCAATTACTTAGCCGTTTGCAACTTGGGGGCTGGATATGGTCGGGCCTTTCAAAAGGTCCAAAGATAAGAAGACTCACCTCTTGGTGGCGGTTGACAAGGTTACAAAGTGGGTGGAGGTAGAACCTGTTAGCAAGTGTGACGCAGCCACGGTAGTTCAGTTCATCAAAAAAGTGATTTTCCGGTTTGGCTTTCCACACAGTATCATCATAGATAATGGTACCAATTTGTCCAAGGGTGCCATGAAGGAGTTCTGTGACCGGGAGCACATCCGGCTTGACGTTTCATCCATAGCACGCCCACAGTCCAATGGTCAAGCAGAAAGGGCTAATCAAGAGATTTTGAGAGGCATCAAGCCCCGGCTTATGGTTCCTTTGCAGAGAACACCGGGTTGTTGGGTAGAAGAATCACCATCTGTGTTATGGAGCATCAATACCACACCCAACAGATCAACAGGATACACACCATTCTTCATGGTCTATGGAGCGGAGGCGGTTCTCCCCAGTGATATCCGTCATGATTCACCTCGTGTGGTGGCTTATGTTGAAGCGGACAACGAGACAGCACGGCAAGATGCTTTGGACCGGTTGGATGAAGAGCGTGACATAGCAGCTGCTCGCTTAGAGATTTACCAACAGGATCTTCGTCGTTATCACATTCGCCGAGTTAAAACCAGAACCTTTCAAGAGGGAGATTTGGTGCTTCAGCTCATCCAAGACCAGACTGAGATGCATAAGCTATCCCCACCTTGGGAGGGACCTTTTGTGGTTAGCAAGAATCTGCACAACGGGTCATACTATCTGATCGATATTCGAGAGCATAAAGACTCACGTACATCAGAGGAAGAGACCAACAGGCCGTGGAACATAGCTCATCTTCGGTCTTACTATACCTGAGCCATTGGCTCCACTTATGTACATATTATGATGATGTATATATTATGATTAAATATAATAAACCGGAACCTCAGCTAAAGCGGGGTATTTGTTCTTTTACATCATGTGTGGTTACACGGAGTTGTTCTAAAGTGGCCTCTGGTTTACCCCTTGAGTTAGCTTTTCAAAAGCATCATGTTATATCACTTGGGGGCTTGGTCATGTCCGAACCAATGCAATACCTCTTGATAGGCGAGAGCTACCAGATCACTTGGGGACTTGGTCACGTCTGAACCAGTCATGCCTCTTGATCGGCCTAAGGCCACAGAATCACTTGGGGACTTGGTCGAACTCGAACCATTGCCATGCCACTTGATCGGCATAAATGCCACGGTTTCATTTGGGGACCTGGCTGACTTGAACCATAGCTACACCTATCGGGAGCTTGGTCGTGTCCGACCGTGGTAACGCCATCTGATCAGCTCAAATAAGCCTCTTTTTGCAAACGGTTTTGTCATTGCCTTTGCTTCACATTTTTCTTTGAAAGATATTTCTTTCGTTTTATTGCATTTTTCTAACCGACAAAGGTTTAAGCCGGTTCAAACTGTCAATTGACGGAACACGGTCCATTTTAATCCGGAGACTATTTGCTCGGTTTGATTTTTTGTTAACATCCTATTACGGAGTAACACGGTGTTTATTATAACCCAGCACGGTTT
Organism: Triticum dicoccoides; assembly: GCF_002162155.2. Taxonomy (NCBI): domain Eukaryota; kingdom Viridiplantae; phylum Streptophyta; class Magnoliopsida; order Poales; family Poaceae; genus Triticum; species Triticum dicoccoides. The sequence goes on along the minus strand of NC_041386.1, from coordinate 134,314,337 downwards.
ACATGGTAAACCGGCATCATATATATACAGGAGCTGCTATGTCCTCCAACAGTGTGGGTTTATAAAACTCCGCTTCAAGATTGGCCAAGCCAACTTCACGTCCAACGATGGCAGGTATTATGTATCTCAAAATTTGGTCATATACTTAAAAATTTTGGATGTTTTGATTTCATGTATGCAGACATCATATTCCGCCTGACGGTACAACCACGGTGGCACTTTAAGATTTTTATTGCAGAAAGTACTTTGGAAAGTTCATCACCCAAAGGAAGAGCAAGTTGCAGTAATTATGCACGAAGGCATATCAGCATCAAAAGTATCAGCTAGCCTATTACAAGGCAACACGGTGCTCACAATAAGATCATTGTTTTTCGCAAGGGAGAAGCAGTTTTAAACCGGCTTCCGATTCAAGCTTGGTCACCAGCCCGTCCTGATGGTTGTGGGTCATCCCGCGCCACTTCAGCTTTAGTTTCTCTACCCAGCAGCTGGAAATCAACAGTTGTCCAGTCGATTCCCATTAATGCTTGAAAGACAGCTTCATCATGGATCAGCAACGACGGGTCAATATCGGGAGCGTAAGTATGCTTACAGATTGGAGGGATAAGATTTTCCGCTTCATGAATTGGTGCAGCTACTCGCTTGTTTTGATTGTCATATTAGGCTTGGTAATGAGACAAGTCTGCTTCTTCAGCCAATTGACAAGCTAGCAGATGCACCTCCCGGTTTATTGCTCGCAGATCCGCTTCACTAAACTCTGACCCGTCTTCCTTCAAGCTGGGATAGCCCTGAGCCGCTTCAATACTGTCAAAATCCAGCACCCAAGCTTTTGCCCGGATTAAGGCATTGATCGCACCGATTCGAGCAACAGATTTCTTCAGCTCTTCAACCCGGGCAGGAAGCACCGACAGTTTCATCAGAGTGTCCTGAATCAAAGTGGGCGCTGGCTTGTTGTGGGATGCAGTACAGATGATCCGTTGTGCACCAGTGTACAGTTGTTCGATCAACGTGTAGGCGGCTTTCAATTTCTACCGCACATCAGACCCCAAGTGACCAATGCGTGTCCCTGAAATATCACCAAGGGTTAACAAACCGGTAGCTCTGTAAGACGGCAGAATCAATTCAAAAATCAAACCGGCTTACCAAAGATAGCAGCGGTCATGGCATGCACGTGCCGCTTTATGCTGGTCAGTTCATCCACCACCGGTTTTAGTGCAGCCTCGGCGTCTTCTGCTCATTTGGTTAAAGCGGATTTTTCAGTAGCCCAATCCGCCCGCTCCTTCTTGAAATCCTTCTTAAGCTATTCCATGACGCTTAATGCGTTGATCAACTCCTCTTTTGCTTTTGAGGTTTCAGTCTGTTGGGACTTCAGGTTTTCTTGGAGATCGGCGATTTGGGTCTCTTTTGTCTTCAGCTCAGCTTGCATATAGACAATTATATGATTCAGCAAGTAGTGCAAGAATTGAAGTACCAACCACATAACAAGTTATGCACTTGGTGCTTGGGGGCTAATGCCTATTTGATCATCATCTTTCAATTGATTACAAAGTCCCAAGCTCAATACAAGTATTCAATTTGGCACTTGGGGGCTAATGGCTATTTGTTCAAAAAAGTTCTGATGCGGAGATATTAATTACTTGTAGCGACCTGACCCGAATGGATCACGTCTACTGTGCTACGGTGTCATCCCTGGATCAGTAATGCTGACACCACACAGTACATCGAGGTTTTATAGCAGAGTTGCAATCACACACTTATTACATCGATGGCTCAAAAAGAACTTATTACAATAAATATGGCTTAAGGCCATCTAATAACGATAACAGCGGAAAGCTTGGAAGATAAGTGAGTCCATCAACTCCATCGGCATCACTGAGTATAGAACCACGACCTAAACGCACCTCAATCATCGTCTGAAAAGTCTGCAACATTAACGTTGCAGCCCGAAAACGGGTCAGCACATGGAATATGCTGGCAAGGTAACACATAGAGAGTAATGAAACAATAAGCCTATACTACATGCATTATGGCTGGTGGTAAGGCTCTATGGTTACAGTTTTGCGAAAAGCCAATTTTTCCCTACATCAAAGGAATAATTTTGTTTAACTATCATGGTGGTTGTTAAACATTGAGAATGGTTGACAGCATCCTCAATCCCAATTTAAAAGTACTCATTAAAACCCAATAGCTTTTATTAGAGGTAACATGTTGAGATTCACAAAGATATTCAAGTACTAGATACTCAAAATGTCCATAACCGGGGACACGGCTAATCATGATTAGTTTGTTACTCTGCAGAGGTTTGCGCACTTTTCCCCACATGACTCGATCGCCTCCGTTTGTTTTCTCGCACTACATGGTGTTTGAGAAACGGATGACCGAGACATAGTCTTTCAGAAGCACTAGCACCTTACATGTGGGGTAGACCGGTACACCTACATCCCCTACATCTGCTAGTCCACCCCGTAAGAGTTCGCACAACTTAGTCAACTATGCTAGAGCCCATAGTAGCATGTGGCTGCACACGGAAGTTTCTAGCATGAAAGATCTTATGATCCCTTAGAGCCTGGGTGGCGGTCCAAAAAAAAAACAGGCAAGTCCTGATAGACATCAGGTGCCTCAATCCACCCAGATGTGTGTTTAGGTTGCCACCTTAGATAAGCCATTAATTAAGAATCTCACATCTGTCATGGATATTCACTCACCCAATCCACGTCTACTAGCATAGCATAGCAAACGCCCAAGGTTTCATAAGTAACAGGTAATAGGTACTACCTCATCTACTTCCCATCCCACAATTTAATTAGATCCTAACAATGCAAGTGTTTGAGGGTTTGATCTAATGCAATAAAACTGGGTAGTAGGAAAGATATGATCAAGTGTTACTTGCCTTGCTGATGATCCGCGAGTCCTAGGGTTTCGAAGTAACAAGCGGCGCAATCCGGGTAATCTATCGCAGACAAACAACAAGCATACAATAAGTACTCATCTAATGCACAGGGAAATCTCGAATAAAAGATCTAACCAGAGAGTTCAAATTAAGAACCCTGGTTGCAAAAGAATCGAATCAAATAAAGCATCGAAAGTCAAACGACGAAAGAAAACAACTCGGTTCTAGCAAGTTGAAACTAGGTCAAAATTTTACAGTAACAAAACTTAGTTTAAGTTGGTTAGTCGGAACGGCGGTTTCGAGGCGAAACTCCAGGCATTTGAATCACCTGATTCCGATAAACGAGCAAGAAGATAGACTAGAAAGAAGATCGGATCTGAAATCACGATCGGAAGAATCGCGGAATAAATCCGACGAGAAAAGAGAACGACGAACGGTTAAACGAACGGACGTTCATTAACCCAGAAGAATCCGGTGATCACGTTCGTTAGGACGAACGGTCCGGCGAACGGTAAAAAGGCAACTAAATCGGAGAAGAAAACGAATCCGATCTAGGGTTTCGGAGAAGAAATCCGAACGAAAAACTGATCTAGAAAACCGGAACGGTTTAGAGAAGAAAAGAATCGGAACGATTAGAAGAAAACGATCCGAGAAAAAGAATAGATGTAGCGCGGGGCAACCTTGGCGAGGTCTCCGGTGAGGGGCTCCGGCGGCGTCGGCGTAGGGCGGCGGCGTGGGCAAGGTGCGGCGGCGGCGCGGGTGTGGGGCGGCGGCGCGGGTGAGGCGGCGCGGCGGCGGTGACGCAGGGCGCGGTGTGATGCGGCGCGGCGTTGGGTGACGCGGTGGTGAGGCGGAGGAGAGGAGAGG
>NC_041386.1:134188309-134310066 GCF_002162155.2 Triticum dicoccoides | reverse complement strand
GAAGTAGGAAAAGAGTCCTACTAGGACAAGGAAAAAGGAGTGGCTCCCTGGCCCCCTTGGTGCGTGCGCGCGCGGTGGCCTTGGCCTTGGCCGGCCGGCAGCTAGCAGCTTGGGCCTTTGGCCCAAGGCGCTGCAGTTTTTTTTTTTTTTTAAACGGTCTCGCGCGCAGAGCGACAAAATAAAAAAAAATCTAAACGAACTCCAAAATTAATACAGTAAACTTTCCCCGACTCCTAAAAATGAGTCGAACAAAAATGAACTTTACTCGGGGCCTAAATGCAAATTTTTTTTTTAAAACACGCATTTTTCCCTAAGGCAAATAAAACGCAAATAAAACTCCGGCAAAACCAAAATGGGTTTATTTATTAAATCTTCATTTTTCCTAAATTTGGGAAAGTCATATTATTCCCTCTCTCAAAATTTTTATAGGAAAACTCTATGAAGATAGTTAAATAAATCCAAATGATCCTATTTTCAAAATTTGAGAAATCCCAAATATGAAAATAATGAAACTTCCAACTCTCTCCGAGGGTCCTTGAGTTGCGTGAAATTTTCTAGGATCGGAAAATGCGAGAAAAACATGATATGCATGATGACCTAATGTATAACATTCCAAATTGAAAATTTGGGATGTTACAAACCTACCCCCTTAAGATGAATCTCGCCCTCGAGATTCGGGTTGGCTAGAAAATAGGTGAGGGTGGTCCTTGAGCAAAACTTCCTCTCTTTCCCAGGTGGCTTCATCCTCAGTGTGGTGGCTCCACTGAACTTTACAAAACTTGATAACTTTGCTGCGGGTAACTCTGCTGGCATAATCGAGAATCTTAACAGGTTTTTCCTCATATGTCAAGTCATCCTTCAACTGAATTGCTTCCAGTGGCACTGTGTCTCTTAACGGTACCTCTGCTATCTCTGGGTGGCATTTCTTCAACTGAGAAACATGGAATACATCATGAACTCCTGACAGTCCTTCTGGCAATTCCAACTTATAAGCAACTTCTCCCATGCGTTGCAAAATTCTATATGGTCCAACGAAACGTGGTGCTAACTTTCCTTTAACTCCAAATCGCTTAACTCCTCGAAGTGGGGATACTCTGAGATAAACTCTGTCTCCAACTTCGTATTCTATCGCCTTGCGTTTTAAATCCGCATAGCTTTTCTGTCTGGACTGGGCTACCTTGAGCCTGTCTCGAATCAACTTAACCTTCTGTTCAGACTCCTTAATCAAATCTGGTCCAAAGAATTGACGGTCTCCAACTTCGTTCCATGATAACGGTGTCCTGCACCTCCTTCCGTATAAAGCTTCGAAAGGGGCCATCTTCAAACTGGTTTGGTAACTATTGTTATAAGAAAACTCCGCATACGGTAAATTATCATCCCAGCTAGATCCATAATCTTGTGCACAAGCTCTCAGCATATCTTCCAAAATCTGATTGACTCTCTCAGTCTGTCCATCGGTCTGTGGGTGGAAAGCTGTACTGAATTCCAATCTAGTTCCCAATGTCTCGTGCAACTGGTTCCAAAATTTCGAGGTAAACTGGGTTCCTCTATCTGATACGATGCTCCTCGGAACTCCATGTAAACACACAATTCTGGTCATGTATATCTTTGCCAACTTAGCACTGCTATAGGTAGTCTTGACTGGAATGAAATGAGCTACCTTTGTTAAACGGTCGACTATAACCCAAATCGAGTCATATCCTGAACGGGTCTTTGGCAAACCTGTGATGAAATCCATGCCTAGTTTATCCCACTTCCATTCGGGTATCGGCAACGGTTGTAACAATCCTGCTGGCTTCTGATGTTCTGCCTTTACTCTCTGACATACATCGCAAATAGCTACATATTCCGCAATATCCTTCTTCATTCCGGTCCACCAGAAAGTGTTCTTCAAATCCAAATACATCTTGGTATTTCCTGGGTGAATCGAATAGGGTGAATCATGGGCTTCTTGTAAAATCAACTTCCTGATTTCTGGGTTATTGGGCACATAAACACAGTCTTCAAACCATAGGGTATCGTGTTCATCCTCACGAAATCCTTTAGCCTTTCCTTTGCCCATTTTCTCCTTTATAGAGGCAACTTCCTTATCTGCCTTTTGGGCTTCTCTGATTTTGTCCATCAGTGTCGACTGAATCTCCAATGTTGCTACGTAGCCTCTCGGAACTATTTCCAAACATAGCTCTCGAAGGTCCTCGGCTAACTCATTGGGTATTCCTCCCATCATTAGGGTATTGACGTGGCTCTTACGGCTCAATGCGTCTGCTACGACATTAGCCTTTCCGGGGTGATAATGCAATCTTATATCATAATCCTTGATAAGTTCTAACCATCTCCTTTGTCTGAGATTCAATTCCTTCTGTGTGAAGATGTACTTCAAACTCTTGTGATCCGTATATACTTCACAATGATTTCCAATGAGAAAATGTCTCCACGTCTTCAGGGCATGCACAACGGCTGCTAACTCCAAATCATGAGTGGCATAATTCAACTCATGGGGCTTAAGTTGTCGTGAAGCATATGAAACAACTCTTCCTTCCTGCATAAGCACTGCTCCAAGTCCTCGACGTGAAGCGTCGCAATACACCTCAAAATCCTTAGTCTGATCTGGCAATATCAAAACTGGTGAGGTAACCAATCTTTTCTTCAACTCCTAAAAACTTGCCTCACAGTCCTCAGTCCATATGAATTTGTTATCCTTTTTCAACAATTCAGTCATAGGCTTAGCAATCCTTGAGAAATTCTCAATGAATCTTCGGTAGTATCTTGCGAGTCCAAGAAAACTCCGAATCTCTACAACTGTCGTTGGTGCTTCCCAATTAGTTACGGTCTCAACCTTTGTGGGGTCAACTGCTATTCCTTCTCCGGATATAACATGTCCGAGAAATCCAACTTCCTCTAGCCAAAACTCACATTTGCTGAATTTGGCATATAACTGATGTTCCCTTAATTTCTCCAAAACCAAACGCAAATGTTCCTTATGCTCCTCTTCATTCTTTGAATAAACTAGGATGTCATCAATGAACACTACGACGAACTTATCCAAAAACTCCATAAACACTTTGTTCATCAGGTTCATAAAATAGGCAGGTGCGTTAGTCAATCCAAATGACATAACGGTATACTCGTACAGTCCATATCTCGTGGTAAATGCAGTCTTGGGTATGTCTTGCTCCCGAATCTTCAACTGATGGTACCCTGATCGCAAGTCGATCTTGGAAAACACTTTGGCTCCTTGCAAACGATCAAACAGATCATTTATCATTGGTAGTGGGTACTTGTTCTTGATTGTTACCGCATTCAATTCACGATAATCAACAACCATTCTCAAAGATCCATCCTTCTTCTCTACTAACAAAACGGGTGATCCCCAAGGTGAAGAGCTTGGGCGTATATAACCTTTATCCAATAGCTCCTTAATCTGCTTCTTGATTTCTGCCAAATCTTGTGCTGGCATCCTGTATGGTCGTTTCGATATCGGGCCTGTTCCTGGCAATAGTTCAATCAAAAACTCAATGTCTCTATCCAGTGGCATGCCTGGTAACTCTTCCGGAAATACATCAGGAAAATCCTTCACCACTGGTACTTCTTCCTGCACCACTCCTGATAAGCAATTCACTTGTGTCCTGTTTGGCACATGCCGGGATACATACTTGATCCTTCTTCCTTCTGGTGTGGTAAGCAAAATTGTCTTACTGGCGCAATCGATGTTTCCTCCATACATCGACAGCCAATCCATACCAAGAATCACATCCAGACCTTGGGATTCCAGAATAATTAAATCCGTTGGGAATACATGCCTTCCTATACTCAATGGTACTTGAAAACATCCTTGTCTGGCCATGTATTCTGCTCCTGGCGAGCTTACTAGCATAGGTGTTTTAAGAATCCTAGTGGGCAGGCTATGCTTTTCCACAAATCCCCTTGATATGTATGAATGCGATGCACCAGTATCAAAAAGAACGAGTGCAGTAAATGACTTAACCAAAAACTTACCGATTACTGCATCGGGCTGATCTTCAATCTCCTCCACATTAACGTGGTTCACCTGTCCCCTATTGAAAGGATTCGGCTTCTTCCCAGAGCTTCCATTGCCATTTCCATTCTGGCCTTCAGGACATTCATTGGCATAATGTCCGGTCTTCGAACACTTGAAACAGGTGACTTGACTCAGGTCTCTCTTGGTTGGGGTTGATGGGGTTGTTCGGTTCTGGCCGTTGCTTCCTCCATTCCCATTACCATTCTTGTGGCCATTATGGTTGTGCGAGCTACCTCCTCCATGGGTGTGCTGAAACTTAAATCCCGGTTTAGGGGTAAATCGGGGCTTCTGCTGGGCTCCAGAGTTATACTTCCCCTGTCCATACTTCCTCTTACGGTTCTCAATCTGCTGTTGCTTCCCTTCAATCATGATGGCACGATCTACCAACTCCTGGTAGTTATTGAAACTTGCTACCATCAACGGCATGCTTAGTTCATCATTCAATCCTTCCAGAAACTTCTCCTGCTTAGCTACATCCGTAGCAACGTCATCTGTGGCATAACGGGCTAGCTTACTAAACTCCTCCACATACTGGCCAACAGTCCTTCCTCCTTGGCGTAAGTTGCGAAACTCACGCTTCTTTATGGCCATAGCTCCTGCTGAAACATGGGCAGTGCGAAAAGCTTGCTGAAATTGATCCCATGTGACAGTGTCTACCGGGTAAGTGGCTGTGAAATTCTCCCACCATGCGGCTGCGGGTCCTTCAAGCTGATGTGCTGCAAACTTCACTCTTTCTCCATCTGTGCATCCTGCAGTGGTCAACTCCCTTCCTATCTTGCGGAGCCAATCATCTGCTACAATCGGCTCGGTGCTACTGGAGTACACCGGCGGATTTAGTCTAAGGAAACGAGTCAAATGATCCGCAGGTGGTGGTGGTGGGTTGTTGTTGTTGTTCTGCTGATTCTGAACTAACATCTGCATCAATTGATTCTGCTGCTGGATCAACTGAGTGAGCTCTGGTGGAAATCCATTGTCACGTCTCGGAGGCATCTGATGGGTTTAGAAAAGAAGAGAATTTTAGAATAGAATGAGGTCTAAGGGGAATCACTACCCAAATGCACATGAGCAAAAGCACACAAAATCACTCCATTCAATCAAACAAGGCTTACAACGATCTATCTATCGCAAGTGCGTGTACTATAATGTTTACATGGGGGAAATACTACTAATATGTGGGGGACTTCTAGAAATTTGAACCGGTGGAAGATTCCATGATGTCTGCTCCAGCTTCGTCTTCAAAATCGGGTTCACTTGGATCCGAATCGGTGTCGTCGAGGATGATGTAGTCGTCTGGACATGCGACGTACTTGTCTTCATTCTTGAGCTCCAATTTATTCTTGAGTTCTTCAATCTCATACTTAAGATCGTTATTGTGCCTTACGACAGCTACGATCTCGTCCATGTAGTCCTTGCGTAGATTCTTCATCTCTCCTTCTAGCTCGATGATCCTTGCCTTCGCATTCTTCAACTCTACCATATCATTGCACATCTGGTTCTCATGGCGTCGAATGTGCTGGTTTAACTCCTGGATAAAAGCTGCAATGGATCTATCCTTCTTGGGGCTGACTATGTCCCATTTGTCGTCTCGGCGTCCGCAAATCTGGTAGATGGTGTCCTTGAGGTCTTCTTGATAAACTTCTCCAATGCGTCCCATGGTGATGTGAGCTGCCATGCTCTTTCCCAGACTCCAAGTTGGTGCACTGAAAATACTATCTATGGGCTTCGTGATTGGCGCGAATGTTCTTCCCGGAACGTGAGCGTGAATCTTCCAGCGCTCCTCTTCAGGCAGAGTGGCGTTGAAAGTCCCGGTGAAACTTGGTAGTCCAATGTTCAGGTACTTGGTAACTTCCTTCAAGTGAAATCCAAATGGTGTGCCTTCATCCGGTTGGGTGTACTTGATCTTCGCGTCCTTCATCCTAAAGAGTAGAATAGATGAGGAGTTAGAAAATGAGAGGAGAGTAGTGATCTATGGCCTTAACTTAGTGGTCGTGTCCTACAGTCAGCGTGTGCTCTGATACCATCTCTGTAGCGACCTGACCCGAATGGATCACGTCTACTGTGCTACGGTGTCATCCCTGGATCAGTAATGCTGACACCACACAGTACATCGAGGTTTTATAGCAGAGTTGCAATCACACACTTATTACATCGATGGCTCAAAAAGAACTTATTACAATAAATATGGCTTAAGGCCATCTAATAACGATAACAGCGGAAAGCTTGGAAGATAAGTGAGTCCATCAACTCCATCGGCATCACTGAGTATAGAACCACGACCTAAACGCACCTCAATCGTCGTCTGAAAAGTCTGCAACATTAACGTTGCAGCCCGAAAACGGGTCAGCACATGGAATATGTTGGCAAGGTAACACATAGAGAGTAATGAAACAATAAGCCTATACTACATGCATTATGGCTGGTGGTAAGGCTCTATGGTTACAGTTTTGCGAAAAGCCAATTTTTCCCTACATCAAAGGAATAATTTTGTTTAACTATCATGGTGGTTGTTAAACATTGAGAATGGTTGACAGCATCCTCAATCCCAATTTAAAAGTACTCATTAAAACCCAATAGCTTTTATTAGAGGTAACATGTTGAGATTCACAAAGATATTCAAGTACTAGATACTCAAAATGTCCATAACCGGGGACACGGCTAATCATGATTAGTTTGTTACTCTGCAGAGGTTTGCGCACTTTTCCCCACATGACTCGATCGCCTCCGTTTGTTTTCTCGCACTACATGGTGTTTGAGAAACGGATGACCGAGACATAGTCTTTCAGAAGCACTAGCACCTTACATGTGGGGTAGACCGGTACACCTACATCCCCTACATCTGCTAGTCCACCCCGTAAGAGTTCGCACAACTTAGTCAACTATGCTAGAGCCCATAGTAGCATGTGGCTGCACACGGAAGTTTCTAGCATGAAAGATCTTATGATCCCTTTGAGCCTGGGTGGCGGTCCGAAAAAAAAAACAGGCAAGTCCTGATAGACATCAGGTGCCTCAATCCACCCAGATGTGTGTTTAGGTTGCCACCTTAGATAAGCCATTAATTAACAATCTCACATCTGTCATGGATATTCACTCACCCAATCCACGTCTACTAGCATAGCATAGCATAATAAGCAAACGTAGAAGTAACTCCCAAGGTTTCATAAGTAACAGGTAATAGGTACTACCTCAATTCTACTTCCCAACCCACAATTTAATTAGATCCTAACAATGCAAGTGTTTGAGGGTTTGATCTAATGCAATAAAACTGGGTAGTAGGAAAGATATGATCAAGTGTTACTTGCCTTGCTGATGATCCGCGAGTCCTAGGGTTTCGAAGTAACAAGCGGCGCAATCCGGGTAATCTATCGCAGACAAACAACAAGCATACAATAAGTACTCATCTAATGCACAGGGAAATCTCGAATAAAAGATCTAACCAGAGAGTTCAACTTAAGAACCCTGGTTGCAAAAGAATCGAATCAAATAAAGCATCGAAAGTCAAACGACGAAAGAAAACAACTCGGTTCTAGCAAGTTGAAACTAGGTCAAAATTTTACAGTAACAAAACTTAGTTTAAGTTGGTTAGTCGGAACGCCGGTTTCGAGGCGAAACTCCAGGCATTTGAATCACCTGATTCCGATAAACGAGCAAGAAGATAGACTAGAAAGAAGATCGGATCTGAAATCACGATCGGAAGAATCGCGGAATAAATCCGACAAGAAAAGAGAACGACGAACGGTTAAACGAACGGACGTTCATTAACCTAGAAGAATCCGGTGATCACGTTCGTTAGGACGAACGGTCCGGCGAACGGTAAAAAGGCAACTAAATCGGAGAAGAAAACGAATCCGATCTAGGGTTTCGGAGAAGAAATCCGAACGAAAAACTGATCTAGAAAACCGGAACGGTTTAGAGAAGAAAAGAATCGGAACGATTAGAAGAAAACGATCCGAGAAAAGAAAAGGTGACGCGGCGCGGGGCTAGTACCTCGAAGAGCGAGGGGCTCCGGCGGCGGCGTAAGGCGGCGGCGGCGTTGGGTGTGGGGTGGCGCGGTGGTGAGGCGGCGGCGGCGTTGGGTGGCGCGGTGGTGAGGCGGAGGAGAGGAGAGGTGTTGGTTTGATGGTTTAGAGGGGGGGGTGCTTGGGTATTTATATTGGGGAGGGGAGGGTTTTTGCTTGGGGTAGGGGGCAAGAAATAGATTAGGATTAGGAATAGATCTAGGATTAGATACGGAATAAACGAAGTAGGAAAAGAGTCCTACTAGGACAAGGAAAAAGGAGTGGCTCCCTGGCCCCCTTGGTGCGTGCGCGCGCGGTGGCCTTGGCCTTGGCCGGCCGGCGGCTAGCAGCTTGGGCCTTTGGCCCAAGGCGCTGCAGTTTTTTTTTTTTTTAAACGGTCTCGCGCGCAGAGCGACAAAATAAAAAAAAATCTAAACGAACTCCAAAATTAATACAGTAAACTTTCCCCGACTCCTAAAAATGAGTCGAACAAAAATGAACTTTACTCGGGGCCTAAATGCAAAAATTTTTTTTTTAAAACACGCATTTTCCCTAAGGCAAATAAAACGCAAATAAAACTCCGGCAAAACCAAAATGGGTTTATTTATTAAATCTTCATTTTTCCTAAATTTGGGAAAGTCATATTATTCCCTCTCTCAAAATTTTTATAGGAAAACTTTATGAAGATAATTAAATAAATCCAAATGATCCTATTTTCAAAATTTGAGAAATCCCAAATATGAAAATAATGAAGCTTCCAACTCTCTCCGAGGGTCCTTGAGTTGCGTGAAATTTTCTAGGATCGGAAAATGCGAGAAAAACATGATATGCATGATGACCTAATGTATAACATTCCAAATTGAAAATTTGGGATGTTACATTACTTAAGTCCCGGTTTAACTACACTAAGTTGAACTGGCCCTTGGGGGCTACATCAGCGAATTTCGAGGCATTAAGATTTATATTAGTAAGTCCCGGTTTGAAAGAAGATTACAAACCGGCCCTTTTGGGCTAGGAGAGTCAGCAAGAATTGAAGCATACAAGCAGGAAAGAGCATATGGAAGTTACCTCATATTTATCTTTCATCATGTTAACCAGACCAGCTTCATAGTCACGACTGGTATACAGCCGGTTCAGATAGCCGGAATGGATGTCTTGGGCGTTCAGAACAGCGTAAGTCGCCAGATCAACATTCCACTTGCCTTTGCCAAAGGCAGCAAATTCTTCCTTGGCAGTATGTTTAGACAAAGCGACAAGATTACCTGGCTCTGTGCGACCAATGCCAGTAATGACAACCTCATCATCCTTGGCATCACCGGTTTGAACTGGGGTCATTGGCTTATCAGTAGGCTTTGTTGGATTGGTGGATTTCTCAATATGGATGGGGCTTGTGGGCTGGTTGACAGGACTTGAGGTATCAATAGGCCTCTCTTCAGCAATAAGATCGTCATCTCGCTGCGGTGGATCATTGGGTATGTCTTCAGGAATAGCTGCTTCAAGATCTGGTGTTTTGCTCGGTTCAGGGACGGCATCCTCCTTGGCCGCTTTATCTAGGCGAGCTTTTTTGCTCGGCCTAGGCTTGGCCCTGAAAGGAATAACAAAGTCAAATACAACATATGTTCCAAGGTGATGTACCGGACATATTAAGATAAGTATGGCTTACCCAAGCACCGTTTTGAGCGGTGGCAGCTGAGTAGCCGATGACTCGCCAGAGGATGTGCGGGAAGTAACCTGATAATCGGAGTCAGATGGATTAAGAGGTTGACGAAAACAGCCCGCTTTAGGACAAGCACTGACAAGCAAACTAGAGACCTCTGAACGGCGTTTCTGAACCGGACTGTTCGGTAAACCGGTGGAGGTAACTACCTGGCCGCTGTGTCGGGTTGTGCGGCGAGCTTCGTGCTGTTGGGTCTTCATAAGAAATTGGGATCCAAGTAAGCAAGAGGATGAGAAAATTTAACTTTCCGGTTTGCCTGACGGATTTTTAGTGAAGGCAAAGGTTCTGAATCGGAAGAGAGAATAATTACCTCTACAGCATCAGCATGGCTGGCTTCGGCATCATCCTGACAAATATCACCATCAATAAGATGCATGAAAAATAAGCCAAGTGAGTTAAGCCCTACCTCAAGGTCCGGATTATCCACATCATCATCAGGGGCCGGATTAGAGGATGCAGTGGTTCTTTTCCTGTGGGCAGTCTTCTTCACAGCTTTAGTCTTTTGCCGGGTTGATCTTTCCGGTTTGTCTGGTTTTTCTGGTTCTTCCTGCGGCAGTTTCTTGCTCCAAAACGGATCATTGCCCTGGTTACACAGACACTGATATTAAACAATGACTAGATATATCAATAACAAGTTCAGCAAAAAGAAAAATCAAACTCTTACAGCTGGCGGTTTGTTGGTGGCACAGAAGGGAAGCAGGCCGGTTTTAGCACAGATGTGTTCCGGTTCATTCAACATCTTGTTCACAGCCTCTGTGATTTCTTCGTCGGTGAGCTGGATGTTAGCATGTCGCAGTGGGTCATCAACACTGCCAGTATACTTGCACATCAAACCAGAGCGCTGACTAAGGGGTAGTATGCTCCATGATATCCAAGAGCGAGCGAGATCAACCCCTGTTAAACCGTTGGCCATAAAGGCTCTGAGCTTGGACAGTTGAGGAGCATATTTGCTTCTCTCCTTGGCAGTCAACCTTTGCGGAAAGGGGTGTGTATTGCTAAGCCGCTCCGGACGAAAGCCAGGCAAAGGATTTTCACCAGAAGGGGAGGTGTCTTTGCAATAGAACCATGTTTGATTCCACTCTTTGGGGTGGCTATGCAGCTTGGCATGAGGGTATGTGACCTCTTTTCTTTTCTGAATCGCCACACCACCCAATTCTGTATTGGAACCATCAGAAAACTCAGTACGGCGGTTTAGATGGAAACAGTCTCTAAACAACTCCACTGTGGGCTCCTCTTGAAAGAACGCCTCACAGAGCACTTGGAAGTGACACATGTTTGTAACAGAGTTGGGACCAGTGTCTTGTGGGTGGAGTTGAAAATCGGCTAAAACGTCCCGGTAAAATTTTGAACCGGGCGGCTTAAAGCCCCGGGCTAAGTGATCTATGAAAATGACAACCTCTCCTTCTTGAGGTGTGGGAGGGCATTCTTTGCCAGGAGCCCTCCAATGGATGGTATCTTTGCTGCCTAAGGCGCCGATCAGGACTAAATCGTCCAGTTGAGCCTCTGTGACGCGAGAAGGAACCCAGTTGCACTCATATACTTGCTTGGCCATGATGAAATCTACAAGGTAGGTGATCCGGTTCAAAAATGCATTGATTAAGGTACATTGGTATGTGCAATGTTAAACCGGAGACAGATCTATCTAAACCGGAGTTTTATGAAGCAACAACATCTGGCGGTTCAACAAGGGGACTAATGATATATACCGGTTTGGTAATTTTTTCTACAAAGTTAAACCGCCTGGTCTAAACATTGAAGCAGATGAGTAAGTTTACAGAAACAGATTTCATAAGACTTGTCTATAGAGACGGATCTGAAGCAAGTTCAGAAAAGAAGGAAAATATTCAAGGTTCAAAAAGGAACAATAGTGAATCAATGGGCAGAGATACATATAGATCTATGGTCTTGAGGCATGAAACTGAAGGCGGATGCTAAAAACTACCGCTACACAGAGTAAGGATTCATTGATGCATCTAGGAGTTATCGTATGAACACGAAACAGGCGATGAACACTAGAAGAACATGAAACCCTAGAGCAGATCTGTGTTGAAAAGAACAGAAGACTTACTGGAGATGAGAAAGACGCGGAAGGTTGCCGCGGTGTTCTGGTGCGCCCAGGTTGATGCAGCGGCCAAGGTTGATGCAGAGGTTGACGGTGGCGGCGGAGCTCTGAAGCTGGGCGACCCGAGGAAGACGAAGCACAAGGGCACGGAGGGGAAAAAGAAATGACCCTTCGGTCCTATTTATAAGGCAAGGGACAGGAGTGAGGCGCGAAAATCAAGGGACCGTGGGTTTGGAAACGAAGATGTCGCCTTAATTGTCGCAGACCTATTAAGGTCCTTTATAACAAGTGACATCACGCCGGTTTACAACGACCAGAGAAGATGACATCATGGCAGTTCAACAAACTACAAGAAGATATTGAAGATGAAGATTTTTGCTAAAGGATTGACATGAACATGTTCAAATCAATCTGGGGCCTAATGTTGGGGATATCACTACTGGGCGTAAACCGGCCTATCTGGGCCGGGTTAACTTCGTCAGTAGTTAAGTATGTTAAAACCCAAGAAGGCAGATGAGGGCTCAAGGCCCATAGTCGGTTCAAGGCCTGTAGCCGTAAACCGGCGTTGGTATTTAACTTGTATTGTAAGTTAGGAATAAGTAGAGACCAAACCGGACACATCTATGAGCCGGTATTGGGACTCTGTGAACCGACGGGCGTCACCCGTATATATAAGGGGACGACCCGGCGGCGGTTCAAGGACACAGACAACAACTCGAGACATAGGCGAGTTTCAAATGTCATAGCCACTGCCACAAACCCTAGGCAAATCGGTCTGACCGATAGGGATTTCGGTCACACCGAGATGGGGTTGTAATCTCTCTGTTTCCCTTCATAATGTTTCGGTCCTACTGAGATGAGCGATCGGTCCCACCGAGATTGCAATGTAAACTCTCGATTTCTCTTTCGTAACATTTCGGTCCCACCGAAATGAGCGATCGGTCCCACCGAGTTTACCTAACCAACTCTCTGGTTAGCTTATTACCAAAATCGGTCCCACCGAGTTTGTGTAATCGGTCACACCGAGATTACGTTATGCCCTAAGCCTAACCATATCGGTCCTACCGAGTTGCATCTCAGTCCCACCGAAAACCCTAACGGTCACTAGGTTTGCTAAATTGGTCCGACCGAGTTTTTCACTTCGGTCTCACCGAGATTGGTAAATTGTGTGTAACGGTTAGTTTTTGTGTGGAGGCTATATATACCCCTCCACCCACTCTTCATTTGTGGAGAGAGCCATCAGAACATATCTACACTTCCAACCTATATTTTCTGAGAGAGAACCACCTACACTTGTGTTGAGACCAAGATATTCCATTCCTACCATATGAATCTTGAAATCTAGCCTTCCCCAAGTTGCTTTCCACTCAAATCATCTTTCCACCAAATCCATATCCTGTGAGAGAGAGTTGAGTGTTGGGGAGACTATCATTTGAAGCACAAGAGCAAGGAGTTCATCATCAACACACCATTTGTTACTTCTTGGAGAATGGTGTCTCCTAGATTGGCTAGGTGTCACTTGGGAGCCTCCGAAAAACTTGTGGAGTTGAACCAAGGAGTTTGTAAGGGCAAGGAGATCGCCTACTTCGTGAAGATCTACCGCTAGTGAGGCAAGTCCTTCGTGGGCGATGGCCATGATGGGATAGACAAGGTTGCTTCTTCGTGGACCCTTCATGGGTGGAGCCCTCCGTGGACACGCCCAACCGTTACCCTCCATGGGTTGAAGTCTCCATGAACGTGGATGTACGATAGCACCACCTATCGGAACCACGACAAAAACATCTGTGTCTCCAATTGCGTTTGAATTCTCCAAACCCTTCCCTTTACATTCTTGCAAGTTGCATGCTTTACTTTCCGCTGCTCATAGACTCTTTGCATACTTGCTTGAATTGTGTTAAGATTTCTTGACGTGTGCTAAGATAGTTAAAATCTGCCAAAGACTAAAATTGGGAAAAGGATAGATTTTTATTTGGTCAAGTACTCTAATCACCCCCCCCCCTCTAGACATACTTTCGATCCTACAAGATCTTTAACAATAGCAGTATTAGGTTCAACTTTAATTTGCTCAGGAGGTGCATAAGTTCTAATATTGCTTTTACGAACCACAGTTGAAGCTTTAGCATGATCCTTTATCCTAACAGGAAAAGGTGGTTTCTCAACATAAGAAGTAGGAACAATAGGATCATTATAAGTGACAATCTTTTCTTCAACTTTAATAGGTGCAACTACTTTACTTCTATGGGAGGATGATATTTAAACCACTTCTCCTTGGGGAGATCAACATAAGTAGCAAAAGATTCACAGAAAGAAGCTACTATCTCAGAGTCAAGTCCATATTTAGTGCTAAATTTATGGAAAACATCGGTATCCATAAAAGATTTAACACAATCAAACCTAGGTGTCATACCTGACTCCTTACCTTTGTCGAGGTTCCAATCTTCAGAGTTGCGTTTAATTCTTTCCAATAAATCCCATTTGAATTCAATAGTCTTCATCATAAAAGAGTCAGCACAAGAAGTATCAAGCATGGTGCGACTACTATTAGAAAGCCGAGCATAAATTTTTTGAATAATCATTTCTCTTGAGAGATCATGATTGGGGCATGAATATAACATTGATTTAAGCCTCCCCCAAGCTTGAGCGATGCTTTCTCCTTCGCGAGGCCAAAAATTATATATATAATTGCGATCACGATGAACAAGATGCATAGGATAAAACTTCTGATGAAATTCCAATTTCAATCGTTTGTAATTCCAATACCCCATATCATCACATAGCCTATACCATGTCGATGCATATCCCTTCAAAGATAAAGGGAAGACCTTCTTCTTAACAACATCTCCGGGTACACCTGCAAGCTTAAATAACCCACAAACTTCATCCACATATATTAGATGCTCATCAGGATGTTTTGTTCCATCTCCTAAAAAGGGATTAGCTAGCAATTTTTCTATCATACCTGAAGGAATTTCAAAGCAGACATTTTCATTTTCAGTAGGTTCAATAGGTTGAGGAGCAACTCTTTGCTCTACTGGTCGGGGTGAAGATACCCCGAACAAGCCCCTCAGAGGATTACTTTCCGTAGTAATAAGTGACAGTAAATTTCAGCACACCATATAAATTTTTCCTTAACAAATTCCACCTACCAAAGGCGCTTCACTCCCCGGCAACGGCGCCAGAAAAGAGTCTTGATGACCCACAAGTATAGGGGATCTATCATAGTCCTTTCGATAAGTAAGAGTGTCGAACCCAATGAGGAGCAGAAGGAAATGATAAGTGGTTTCCAGCAAGGTATTCTGTGCAAGTACTAAAACAAGTGGTAACAGATAGTTTGGTGACAGGATAATTTGTAACGAGCAACTGGTAATAAAAGTAAATAAAGTGCAGCAAGGTGGCCCAATCCTTTTTGTAGCAAAGGACAAGCCTGGACAAACTCTTATATAGAGAAAAGCGCTCCCGAGGACACATGGGAATATCGTCAAGCTAGCTTTCATCACGTTCATATGATTTGCATTCGGTACTTTGATAATTTTGTATGTGGGTGGACCGGTGCTTGGGTACTGTCCTTACTTGGACAAGCATCCCACTTATGATTAACCTCTATTGCAAGCATCTGCAACTACAACAAAAGTATTAAGGTAAAACTAACCATAGCATGAAACATATGGATCCAAATCAGCCCCTTACGAAGCAACGCATAAACTAGGGTTTAAGCTTCTGTCACTCTAGCAACCCATCATCTACTTATTACTTCCCAATGCCTTCCTCTAGGCCCAAATAATGGTGAAGTGTCATGTAGTCGATGTTCACATAACACCACTAGAGGAGAGACAACATACATCTCATCAAAATATCGAACGAATACCAAATTCACATGACTACTAATAGCAAGACTTCTCCCATGTCCTCAGGAACAAACGTAACTACTCACAAAGCATAAACATGCTCATAATCAGAGGGGTATTAATATGCATATAGGATCTGAACATATGATCTTCCACCAGATAAACCAACTAGCATCAACTACAAGGAGTAATTAACACTACTAGCAACCTACTAGCACCAATCCCGGACTTGGAGACAAGAATAGGATACAAGAGATGAACTAGCGTTTTGAGAGGAGATGGTGCTGATGAAGATGTTGATGGAGATTGCCCTCTCCCGATGAGAGGAGCATTGGTGATGACAATGGCGATGATTTCCCCCTCCGGGAGGGAAGTTTCCCCGGCAGAACAGCTCCGCTGGAGCCCTAGATTGGTTCCGCCAAGGTTCCGCCTCGTGGCGGCGGAGTTTCGTCTGAGAAGATGGCTTCTTATTTTTTTCCCATTGAAAGACTTCATATAGCAGAAGATGCCCACCGGAGGGCCACCGCGGGGCCCACGAGGTAGGGGGCGCGCCCAGGGGGTAGGGCGCGCCCCCACCCTCGTGGGCAGGGTGTGGCCCCCCTGGTGAATCTCTTCCGCTGAGTATTTTTTATATATTCTGAAAATGTCTTCCGTGAAGTTTCAGGACTTTTGGAGCTGTGCAGAATAGGTCTCTAATATTTGCTCCTTTTCCAGCCCAGAATCCCAGCTGCGGCATTCTCCCTCTTCATGTAAACTTTGTAAAATAAGAGAGAATAGGCATAAGTATTATGACATATTGTGTAATAACAGCCCATAATGCAATAAATATTGATATAAAAGCATGATGCAAAATGGACGTATCATATATCACACACACCTTGATATGGCCGACAGTTTCTGTTGTTCCAGCTCATTGCAAACAGTTCCTATGGATCAACTGTAAGCCACGTATCTCACATGGAACTCTTATCTGAATCGTTGTTTGATGACTCCACCATCGCAAATAGTTTGTATCATTTTGACGGTTTTCTTATACCACCGCTTGCGATTTATGCATCATACACAATTTCGTCGAAGGGTCTCTAATTGTAGTGCCGCGTTAGCAGCATCCTGCAGTAGTGTTATATTATTGATTCCAAAGTTATTATTCACACCGATCATGTTGTTATTAAATATCTTATGAAAAAAGATGCTAAACCTAGTTTGATTAGGTGGGTCCTTTTGCTACAAGGATTTGACTTTCATATTATTGATAGAAAGGGAGCTGAGAATCCTGTAGCGGATAACTTTTCTAGGATGGAAAATGTTCTTGATGACCCATTGTCAATTGACGATAGTTTTCATGATGAGCAATTAGCTATTATAAATTCTTCATGTAATAGTCCTTGGTATGCAGACTATGCTAATTACATTGTTGCTAAATATATATCACCTAGTCTCACATAACAACAAAAGAAAAAATTCTTCTTTGGTTAAGACATTACTTTTGGGATGACCCACATCTATATAAAGAAGGAGTAGATGGTGTTATTAGATGTTGTGTACCTGAGCATGAACATGAACAAATCCTACGAAAGTGTCACTCCGAGGCATATAGAGGATACCATGCTGGAGATAGAACTGCACATAAGGTATTACAATCTGGTTTTTATTAGCCTACTCTCTTCAAGGATGGAAATAAGTTTATCTTATCTTGTGACGAATGTCAAAGAATTGGTAATATTGATAAATGTCAAGAAATGCCTATGAATTATTCATTTGTTATTGAACCATTTGATGTATGGGGTTTTGATTATATGAGACATTTTCCTTCCTCTAATGGGTACACTCATATTTTAGCTGATATTGATTACGTTACTAAGTGGGTAGGAGCTATTCCAACTAGTAGTGGTGATCATAACACTTCTATTAAAATGCTTAAAGAAGTTATTTTCCCGATGTTTGGAGTCCCTAGATATTTTTGACGACTGATGGTGGTTCACATTTTACTCATGGTGCATTCCATAAACTTCTTGCTAAATATGATGTTAACCATAGAATTGCATCACCTTATCATCCTCAGTCTAGTGGTCAAGTTGAATTGAGTAATAGAGAAATAAAGTTAATTTTGCAAAAGACCATTAATAGATCTAGAAAGAATTAGTCTAAGAAACTTAATGATGCATTATGGGCTTATAGAACTGCTCATAAAAATCCTATGGGAACGTCTCCATATAAAATGGTCTATGGAAAAGCATGTCATTTACCTCTTGAGTTGGAACATAAAGCTTATTGGTAATAAAAGAAGTTAATTATGATTTCAATCTTGTCGATGAAAATAGGTTATTTGATATTAGCTCGTTAGATGAATGGAGGACACAAGCTTATGACAATGCCAAGTTGTTTATAGAAAAAGTTAAAAGATGGCATGACAAACGAATCCAAAATGGGAATTTAAAGTAGGTGATCAAGTTCTTTTGTACAACTCTTGTTACAAATTCTTTTCGGGGAACATTGCATGGGAAATAAAAAAAATTCCTATGCTCACCAAGATAAATCTAGGAGATGACCATCTACAAGAGGAGAGATTGCATCTACATACCCTTGTAGATCGCTATGCGGAAGCGTTAAGCAACACGGTCGATGTAGTCGAACATCTTCGCGTTCCAGTCATGATCCGTCCTGCGACCTCCCGGTCCAAGTGCCGAACGGATGGCGCCTCCGTGTTCAACACACGTACGGCTTGATGATGCCTTCAGCTCCTCGATCCAGCAAGAGATTGTGAAGTAGAAGCTTGAGTCCTCCGGCAGCACGACGGTGTGGTGGCAGTGGTGGTGGAGAAATCTCGGCAGAGCTTCACTAAGCACTACGGAGAAGAAGATGGCTACGAGGGAGAGGGAGGGCAGCACCATGGTATAGATGGGTGCGGTTACCCTACCTCTACCCCTCTATATATAGGGGGAAGGGAGGAGGAGGGGGTGCCCTAGGGTTCCCTAGGGGAGCCAGCGGCCACCAGGGGAAACCCTAACTGGGTTTTGGTGTGCCTCCCCCCCGGGAGCCTTGGCCCCCAAGCCAAAGGGGGTGGCTGCCCTAGGGGAGCGCCCCCACCTCTTCTGGTTATGTGGGAAAGGGTGATGGGGCGCACAACACCTTAGTGGGCTGGTTTGCCTCCTCCCCTTGGCCCATGGGCCCCCCCCCAACACTTGTCGGGCCCCCCGAAACCCCTTTCGATGATGTTGTTCATCACCCGGTACCCCCGGAACAATTCCGGACTCCAATAAGCTCCGTCTAATATATCAATCTTCACATACGGACCATTCCAGAGTTCCTCTTCATGACCAGGATCTCATCTGGGACTCCGAACAACCTTTGGGAACCACCATAATGACTGAACTATACTTATATTATCAACAAATGTTAAGTGTGTAGACCCTGTGGGTTCGAGAACTATGTAGACATGGCCGAGACACCTCTACAGTCAATGACCAATAGCGGGGCCTCGATGCCCATATTGGTTCCTACATATTCTACGATGATCTTATCGGTCGAACCTCAATGTCAAGGATTCTCCTAATCCCGTATGTAGTTCCCTTTGTCCATCAGTATGTTACTTTCGATCGTTGGTATCTCCATACCTAGTTCAATCTCATTACCAGCAAGTCTCTCTACTCGTTCCATAATACAATATCCAGTGACTAACTAATTGGTCACATTGCTTGCAAGCTCATTGTGATGTTGTATTACCGAGTGGGCCCTGAGATACCTCTCCGTCATACGGAGTGACAAATCCCAGTCTTGATCCATGCCAACTCAACAGACACCCTCGGAGATACCTGTAGAGCACCTTTATAGTCACCCAGTTACGTTGCGACGTTTGGTACACACAAGGTACTCCTCCGGTGTCAGTGAGTTGCATGATCTCATGGTCATAGGAACATATACTTGACATGTAGAAAACGATAGCAATAAACTAACATGATCATATGCTACGTTCATAGTTTGGGTCTTGTCCATCACATCATTCTCCTAATGATGTGATCCCGTTATCAAATGACAACTCATGTTCATGGCTAGGAAACCATAGCCATCTTTGATCAATGAGCTAGTCCAGTAGAGGCTTACTAGGTATATGTTGTTGTCTATGTATCCACACATGTATTTGAGTTTCCGGTCAATACAATTATAGCATCAAGAATAAACGATTATCCTGAACAAGGAAATATAATAATAACCACTTTATTATTGCCTCTAGGGCATATTTCCAACAGTCTCCCACTTGCACTAGAGTTAATAATCTAGCATTACATGGTAATGAATCTAACACCCATAGAGTTTTGATGTTGATCATGTTTTGCCCGTGGAAGACGTTTAGTCAACAGATCTACAACATTCAGATCCGTATGTATCTTGCAAGTGTTTATGTCTTCCTCCTTGATGTAATCGCAGATGGAATTGAAGCGTCGCTTTATGTGTCTGGTCCTCATGTGAAACCTTGGCTCCTCGGTAAGAGCAATGGCACCAGTGTTGTGACAGAACAAAGTGATTGGGTCCAGTGCACTGAGCACAACTCCAAGATCTATCATGAACTGCTTTATCCAAACACCTTCCTTTGTTTCCTTCGAGGCAGCTATGTACTCTGCTTCGCATGTAGAATCAGCTACCATGCTCTGCTTGGAACTGCACCAGCTTACCGCTCCACTGTTCAGAACATATACGTATCCGTTTGAGACTTAGAGTCATCCAGATCAGTGTTAAAGCTTGCATCGACGTAACCCTTTATGACGAGCTCTTGATCACCTCCTTAAACGAGAAGCATTTCCTTAGTCCTTTTCAGGTACTTAAGGATATTCTTCACCGCTGTCCAGTGATCGACTCCTGGATTACTTTCAAACCTTCCGGCCATACTTATGGCAAGGCTGACATCCAGTCTTGTGCACAACATCGCATACATGATAGAGCTTATGGCAGAGGCATTGGGGATGACACTCATCTTTTTCTCTATCCCCTATAGTCGCTGGGCATTGAGTCTAACTCAACTTCACACCTTGCAAAATAGGCAAGAACCCCTTCTTGGACTGATCCATTTTGAACTTCTTCAAAATCTTATCAAGGTATGTGCTTTGTGAAAGTTATATCAAGCGTCTCTATCTATCCCTATAGATTTTGTTGCCTAATATGAAAGTAGCTTCTCCTAGGTTGTTCATTGAAAAACTATTATTCAAATATTCCTTCATGTTTCCCAAAAGTTCTATATTGTTTCCAATCAGCAATATGTCAACCACATATAATACTAGAAACGCTATAGATCCCCCACTCATTTTCTTGTAAATACAAGCTTGTCCATAAACTTGTATAAACCCAAACACTTTGATTACCTCATCGAAGCGAATATTCCAACTCCAAGATGCTTGCACCAGCCCATAAATGGATCGTTGGAGCTTGCACACTTTGTCAGCATTCTCTGGATCGACAAAATCTTCCGGTTGCATCATATACAACTCTTCCTTAAGGAACCGTTAAGGAACGCTGTTTTGACATCCATCTCCCAGATTTCGTAATCGAAAAATGCAACTATTGCCAACATGATTCTGACGGACTTAAGCATCACTACGGGTGAGAAAGTCCCATCGTAGTCAACTCCTTGAACGTGTGAAAACCCCTTTGCCGCAAGTCAAGCTTTATAGACGGTGATATTACCGTCCACGTCTGTCTTCTTCTTGAAGATCCATTTATTCTGTATGGCCTTTCGCCCTTCAGGTAATACTTCCAAAGTCCATACTTTGTTTTCATGCATGGATCATGTAGGGGATCGTAGCAGAAAACAAAAAAAATTCCTACATTTCACCAAGATCAATCTATGGAGTGAACTAGCAACGAGAGGAGAGTGCATCTACATACCCTTGTAGATCGCGAGCGGAAGCGTTCAACAGAATGGGGATGATGGAGTTGTACTCGCCGTGATCCAAATCACCGATAACCAAGTGTCGAATGGACGGCACCTCCGCGTTCAACACACGTACGGAGTGGATGACGTCTCCTCCTTCTTGATCCAGCAAGGGGGAAGGAGAGGTTGATGAAGATCCAGCAGCACGACGGCGTGGTGGTGGATGCAGCAATGATCGCAGCAGGGCCTCGCCGAGCTTCTGCGAGAGGGAGAGGTGTAGCAGGGGAGAGGGAGGCACCAAGGCTTGAGGTGCAGCTGCCCTCCCTCACCCCCTTTATATAGGCCCCCTAGGGGGTGCGCCGGCCCTAGGAGATGGGATCTCTTGGGGGGGCGGCGGCCAAGGGGGTGGAGTACCCCCCCAAGGCAAGTGGAGGCGCCCCCTCCCCTAGGGTTCCCAACCCTAGGCGCATGGGGGCCCAAGGGGGGGCGCACCATCCCACTATGGGCTGGTTCCCCTCCCCACTTCAGCCCATGGGGCCCTCCGGGATGGGTGGCCCCACCCGGTGGACCCCCGGGACCCATCCGGTGGTCCCGGTACAATACCGGCGACCCCGAAACTTTCCCGATGGCCGAAACTACACTTCCTATATATAATTCTTCACCTCCGGACAATTCCGGAACTCCTTGTGACGTCCAGGATCTCATCCGGGACTCTGAACAACTTTCGGATCACTGCATACTCATATCTATACAACCCTAGCGTCACCGAACCTTAAGTGTGTAGACCCTACGGGTTCGGGAGACAAGCAGACATGACCGAGATGACTCTCTGGTCAATAACCAACAGCGGGATCTGGATACCCATGTTGGCTCCCACATGCTCCTCGATGATCTCATCGGATGAACCACGATGTCGAGGACCTAATCAATCCCGTACTCAATTCCCTTTGTCAATCGGTACGTTACTTGCCCGAGACTCGATCGTCGGTATCCCAATACCTTGTTCAGTCTCATTACCGGCAAGTCACTTTACTCATACCGTAATGCATGATCCCGTGATCAACCACTTGATCACATTGAGCTCATTATGATGATGCATTACCGAGTGGGCCCAGAGATACCTCTCCGTCATACGGAGTGACAAATCCCAGTCTCGATTCGTGCCAACCCAACAGACACTTTCGGAGATACCTGTAATGTACCTTTATAGTCACCCAGTTACGTTGTGACGTTTGGCACACCCAAGGCACTCCTACGGTATCCGGGAGTTGCACAATCTCATGGTCTAAGGAAATGATACTTGACATCTAGAGAAGCTACAACAAACGAACTACACGATCTTTGTGCTATGCTTAGGTTTGGGTCTTGTCCATCACATCATTCTCCTAATGATGTGCTACGGTAGCCAGGAAACCATGACTATCTGTTGATCAATGAGCTAGTCAACTAGAGGCTCACTAGGGACACATTGTGGTCTATGTATTCACACATGTATTACGATTTCCGGATAATACAATTATAGCATGAATAATAGACAATTATCATGAACAAGGAAATATAATAATCATTTTATTATTGCCTCTAGGGCATATTTCCAATAGTCTCCCACTTGCACTAGAGTCAATCATCTAGTTACATTGTGATGAATCGAACACCCATGGAATTCTGGTGTTGATCATGTTTTTCTCTAGGGAGAGGTTTAGTCAACGGATCTGCTACATTCAGGTCCGTATGTACTTTACAAATCTCTATGTCTCCATTTTGAACACTTTCACGAATGGAGTTGAAGCGACACTTGATATGCCTGGTCTTCCTGTGAAACCTGGGCTCCTTGGCAAGGGCAATAGCTCCAGTGTTGTCACAGAAGAGAGTCATCGGGCCCGACGCATTGGGTATGACTCCTAGGTTGGTAATGAACTCCTTCACCTAGACTGCTTCGTGTGCTGCCTCCGAGGCTGCCATGTACTCCGCTTCACATGTAGATCCCGCCACAATGCTTTGCTTGCAACTGCACCAGCTTACTGCCCCACCACTCAAAATATACACGTATCCGGTTTGTGACTTAGAGTCATCCAGATCTGTGTCGAAGCTAGCATCGACGTAACCCTTTACGACGAGCTCTTCATCACCTCCATAAACGAGAAACATTTCCTTAGTCCTTTTCAGGTACTTCAGGATATTTTTAACCGCTGTCTAGTGTTCCATGCCGGGATTACTTTGGTACCTTCCTACCAAACTCACGGCAAGGTTTACATCAGGTCTGGTACACAGCATAGCATACATGATAGACCCTATGGCCGAGGCATAGGGGACGACACTCATCTTTTCTCTATCTTCTGCCGTAGTCGGGCACTGAGCCAAGCTCAATCTCGTACCTTGCAATACAAGCAAGAACCCCTTCTTTGACTGATCCATTTTGAACTTCTTCAAAATCTTGTCAAGGTACGTACTCTGTGAAAGACCAATGAGGCGTCTCGATCTATCTCTATAGATCTTGATGCCTAATATATAAGCAGCTTCTCCAAGGTCCTTCATTGAAAAACACTTGTTCAAATAGGCCTTTATGCTTTCCAAGAATTCTATATCATTTCCCATCAACAGTATGTCATCCACATACAATATGAGAAATGCTACAGAGCTCCCACTCACTTTCTTGTAAATGCAGGCTTCTCCATAAGTCTGCATAAACCCAAACGCTTTGATCATCTCATCAAAGCGAATGTTCCAACTCCAAGATGCTTGCACCAGCCCATAAATCGAGCGTTGGAGCTTGCACACCTTGTCAGCATTCTTAGGATCGACAAAACCTTTCGGCTGCATCATATACAATTCTTCCTTAAGGAAACCATTAAGGAATGCCGTTTTGACGTCCATTTGCCATATCTCATAATCATAGAATGCGGCAATTGCTAACATGATTGTCAGACGGACTTCAGCTTCACTACGGGTGAGAAAGTCTCATCATAGTCAACCCCTTGAACTTGTCGATAACCCTTAGCGACAAGCCGAGCCTTATAGATGGTCACATTACCATCCGCGTCTGTCTTCTTCTTAAAGATCCATTTATTTTCTATGGCTCGCCGATCAACGGGCAAGTCAGTCAAAGTCCATACTTTGTTTTCATACATGGATCCTATCTTGGATTTCATGGCTTCCAGCCATTTGTCGGAATCCGGGCCCGTCATCGCTTCTTCATAGTTCGAAGGTTCACCGTTGTCTAACAACATGATTTCCAAGACAGGGTTGCCATACCACTCTGGTGCGGAATGTGTCCTTGTGGACCTACGAAGTTCAGTAACAACTTGATCTGAAGTTTCATGATCATCATCAACAACTTCCTCTCTAGTCGGTGCAGGTACCTCAGGAACATTTTCTTGAGTTGTGCCACTTACCGGTTCAAGAGGTAATACTTCATCAAGTTCTACCTTCCTCCCACTTATTTCTTTCAAGAGAAACTCCTTCTCTAGAAAGGACCCATTCTTGGCAACAAAGATCTTGCCTTCGGATCTGAGGTAGAAGGTATACCCAACAGTTTCTTTAGGGTATCCTATGAAGACGCATTTTTCCGACTTGGGTTCGAGCTTTTCAGGTTGAAGTTTCTTGACATAAGCATCGCATCCCCAAACTTTTAGAAACGACGGCTTAGGTTTCTTCCCAAACCATAATTCATATGGTGTCATCTCAATAGATTTTGACGGAGCCCTATTTAAAGTGAATGCGGCAGTCTCTAAAGCATAGCCCCAAAATGATAGCGGTAAATCGGCAAGAGACATCATAGATCGCACCATATCTAATAGAGTGCGATTACGATGTTCGGACACACCATTATGCTGAGGTGTTCCAGGCGGCGTGAGTTGTGAAACTATTCCACATTTTCTTAAGTGTGTGCCAAATTCGTGACTCAAGTATTCTCCCCCATGATCTGATTGCAAGAACTTGATTTTCCTGTCACGTTGATTCTCAACCTCACTCTAAAATTCCTTGAACTTTTCAAAGGTCTCAGACTTGTGTTTCATTAAGTAGACATACCCATATCTACTCAATTCATCAGTGAGGGTGAGAACATAACGATAGCCACCGCGAGCCTCAACACTCATTGGACCGCACACATCAGTATGTATGATTTCCAATAAGTTGGTTGCTCACTCCATCGTTCCTGAGAATGGAGTCTTGGTCATTTTACCCATGAGGCATGGTTCGCACGTGTCAAATGATTCGTAATCAAGAGACTCTAAAAGTCCATCTGCATGGAGCTTCTTCATGCGTTTGACACCTATGTGACCAAGGCGGCAGTGCCACAAGTATGTGGGACTATCATTATCAACCTTGCATCTTTTGGTATTCACACTATGAATATGTGTAGCATTACGCTCGAGATTCATTAAGAATAAACCATTCACCATCGGAGCATGACCATAAAACATATCTCTCATATAAATAGAACAACCATTATTCTCGGATTTAAATGAGTAGCCATCTCGTATTAAACGAGATCCTGATACAATGTTCATGCTCAAAGCTGGCACTAAATAACAATTATTGAGGTTTAAAACTAATCCCGTAGGTAAATGTAGAGGTAGCGTGCCAACGGCGATCACATCGACCTTGGAACCATTCCCGATGCGCATCGTCACCTCGTCCTTCGCCAGTCTCCGCTTATTCCATAACTCCTGCTTTTAGTTACAAATGTGAGCAACCGCACCGGTATCAAATACCCAGGAGCTACTACGAGTACTGGTAAGGTACACATCAATTACATGTATATCACATATACCTTTTGTGATGCCGGCCTTCTTGTCCCCTAAGTATTTGGGGCAGTTTCGCTTCCAGTGACCACTTTCCTTGCAATAAAAGCACTCAGTCTCGGGCTTGGGTCCATTCTTTGGCTTCTTCCCGGCAGCTTGCTTACCGGGTGCGGCAACTCCCTTGCCGTCCTTCTTGAAGTTCTTCTTACCCTTGCCTTTCTTGAACTTAGTGGTTTTATTCACCATCAACACTTGATGTTCCTTTTTGACTTCTACCTCTGCTGATTTCAGCATTGCAAATACTTCAGGAATGGTCTTTTCCATCCCCTGCATATTGAAGTTCATCACAAAGCTCTTGTAGCTTGGTGGAAGCGACTGAAGGATTCTATCAATGACCGCGTCATCCGGGAGATTAACTCCCAGCTGAGTCAAGCGGTTATGCAACCCAGACATTTTGAGTATGTGCTCACTGACAGAACTATTTTCCTCCATCTTACAGCTAAAGAACTTGTCAGAGACTTCATATCTCTCGACTTGGGCATGAGCTTGGAAAACCATTTTTAGCTCTTCGAACATCTCATATGCTCCGTGTCGCTTAAAATGCTTTTGTGGCCCCGGTTCTAAACTGTAAAGCATGCCGCACTGAACGAGGGAGTAATCATCAGCACGTGTCTGCCAAGCGTTCATAACGTCTTGGTTCTGTGGGACGGGTGCGTCACCTAGCGGTGCTTCTAGGACATAATCTTTCTTGGCAGCTATGAGGATGATCCTCAGGTTCCGGACCCAGTCCGTATAGTTGCTGCCATCGTCTTTCAGCTTGGTTTTCTCTAGGAACGCATTGAAGTTGAGGACAACGTTGGCCATTTGATCTACAAGACATATTGTAAAGATTTTAGACTAAGTTCATGATAATTAAGTTCATCTAATCAAATTATTCAATGAACTCCCACTTAGATAGACATCCCTCTAGTCATCTAAGTATAACATGATCCGAGTTGACTAGGCCGTGTCCGATCATCACGTGAGATGGACTAGTAAACATCGGTGAACATCTTCATGTTGATCGTATCTTCTATACGACTCATGCTCAACCTTTCGGTCTTCTGTGTTCCGAGGCCATGTCTGTACATGCTAGGTTCGTCAAGTCAACCTAAGTGTATTGCGTGTGTAAATCTGTCTTACACCCGTTGTATGTGAACGTTGGAATCTATCACACCCGATCATCACGTGGTGCTTCGAAACAACGAACTGTCGCAACGATGCACAGTTAGGGGGAACACTTTCTTGAAATTATTATGAGAGATCATCTTATTTACTACCATCGTTCTAAGTAAACAAGATGCAAAAACATGATAAACATCACATGCAATCAAATAATAGTGACGTGATATGGCCAATATCATATAGCTCCTTTGATCTCCATCTTGGGGCTCCATGATCATCTTGTCACAGGCATGACACCATGATCTCCATCATCATGATCTCCATCATCGTGTCTTCTTGAAGTTGTCTCGTCATCTATTACTTCTACTACTATGGCTAACGCTTTAGCAATAAAGTAAAGTAATTACATGACGTTTATGTTGACACGCAGGTCATAAATAAATAAAGACAACTCCTATGGCTCCTGCCGGTTGTGATACTCATTGACATGCAAGTCGTGATTCCTATTACAAGAACATGATCAATCTCATACATCACATATATCATTCATCATTCATCACAACCTTTGGCCATATCACATCACAAAACACTTGCTGCAAAAACAAGTTAGACGTCCTCTAATTGTTGTTGCAAGTTTTTACATGGCTGCTATAGGTTTCTAGCAAGAATGTTTCTTACCTACGCCAAAACCACAACGTGAATTGCCAATTATTATTTACCCTTCATAAGGACCCTGTTCATCGAATCCGATTTGACTAAAGTGGGAGAGACAGACACCCGCCAGCCACCTTATGCAACTAGTGCATGTCAGTCGGTGGAACCGGTCTCAAGTAAGCGTATGTGTAAGGTTGGTCCGGGCCACTTCATCCCACGATGCCGCCGAATCAAGATAAGACTAGTAACAGCAAGCAAATTGACAATATCGACGCCCACAACTACTTTGTGTTCTACTCGTGCATAGTAACTACGCATAGACCTAGCTCATGATGCCACTATTGGGGATTGTAGCAGAAAACAAAAAAAAATTCCTACGTTTCACCAAGATCAATCTATGGAGTCAACTAGCAACGAGAGGAGAGTGCATCTACATACCCTTGTAGATCGCGAGCAGAAGCGTTCAAGAGAACGGGGATGATGGAGTCGTACTCGCCATGATCCAAATCACCGATGACCAAGTGTCGAACGGACGATACCTCCGCGTTCAACACACGTACGGAGCGGATGACGTCTCCTCCTTCTTGATCCAGCAAGGGGGAAGAAGAGGTTGATGAAGATCTAGCAGCACGATAGTGTGGTGGTGGATGCAGCAATGATCGCAGCAGGGCTTCGTCGAGCTTCTGCGAGAGGGAGAGGTGTAGCAGGGGAGAGGGAGGCGCCAAGGCTTGAGGTGCGGCTGCCCTCCCTCCCCCCTTATATAGGCCCCCTAGGGTGGGTGCTCCGGCCCTAGGAGATGGGATCTCCTAGGGGGGCGGCGGCCAAGGGGGTGGAGTACCGCCCAAGGCAAGTGGAGGCGCCCCCTCCCCTAGGGTTCCCAACCCTAGGCGCATGGGGGTCCAAGGGGGGCGCACCAGCCCACTATGGGCTGGTTCCCCTCCCCACTTCAGCCCATCGGGCCCTCCGGGATGGGTGGCCCCACCCGGTGGACCCCCGGGACCCATCCGGTGGTCCCGGTACAATACCGGCGACCCCGAAACTTTCCCGATGGCCGAAACTACACTTCCTATATATAATTCTTCACCTCCGGACAATTCCGGAACTCCTCGTGACGTCCAGGATCTCATCCGGGACTCCGAACAACTTTCGGATTATGCATACTCATATCTATACAACCGTAGCGTCACCGAACCTTAAGTGTGTAGACCCTACGGGTTCGGGAGACAAGCAGACATGACCGAGACGACTCTCTGGTCAATAACCAACAGCGGGATCTAGATACCCATGTTGGCTCCCACATGCTCCTTGATGATCTCATTGGATGAACAACGATGTCGAGGACCTAATCCATCCCGTACTCAATTCCCTTTGTCAATCGGTACGTTACTTGCCCGAGACTCGATCATCGGTATCCCAATACCTTGTTCAGTCTCGTTACCGGCAAGTCACTTTACTCGTACCGTAATGCATGATCCCGTGACCAACCACTTGATCACATTGAGCTCATTATGATGATGCATTACCGAGTGGGCCCACAGATACCTCTCCGTCATACGGAGTGACAAATCCTAGTCTCGATTCGTGCCAACCCAACAGACACTTTCGGAGATACCTGTAATGTACCTTTATAGTCACCCAGTTACGTTGTGACATTTGTCACACCCAAGGCACTCCTACGGTATCCTGGAGTTGCATAATCTCATGGTCTAAGGAAATGATACTTGACATCCAGAAAAGCTACAACAAACGAACTACAGGATCTTTGTGCTATGCTTAGGTTTGGGTCTTGTCCATCACATCATTCTCATAATGATGTGATCCCGTTATCAATGACATCCCCATGTCCATAGCCAGGAAACCATGACTATCTGTTGATCAACGAGCTAGTCAACTAGAGGCTCACTAGGGACACATTGTGGTCTATGTATTCACACATGTATTACGATTTCCGGATAATACAATTATAGCATGAATAATAGACAATTATCATGAACAAGGAAATATAATAATCATTTTATTATTGCCTCTAGGGCATATTTCCAACAAATCACATCTCGGATTTCATGGCCTCTAACCATTTCTCGAAATCCGAGCCCACCACTGCGTCTCCATAGCTCGTAGGTTCATCGTTGTTGCTATCCAACAACATGACCTCCAAGACAGGGTTACCGTACCACTGAAGGGGAATACATATCCTTATCGACCTACCAGGTTCGATAGCAGCTAGATCCAAAGCTTCATGATCACTATCATTAGCTTCCTCTTCAACCGACGTATGTGTCATAGAAACATCTTTCGGCGCTACACTACTCATTAGTTGAAGTAAAGATTCAACAACCCCATCAATTAAGTTCTATCTTCCTCCCACTCAATTGTTTTGAGAGAAACTCTTTCTCGAGAAAGGGCCCGTTCTTAGCGACAAAAACTTTGCCCTCGGATCAAAAATAGAAGGTATACCCAATTGTCTCCTTTGGGTATCCTATGAAATGATTCCTCATTGTGTTAAGTGATTTCCAAAATCATAACTCCGATATTCTCCCCCTCAATCGACTCGTAGGAATTTAGTCTTCTTTTGACGATGATTCTCAACTTCACTCTGAAATTGCTTGAAGTTTTCAAACATTTCATACTTATGATTCATTAAGTAGACATACCAATATCTACTCAAATCATCGGCGAAGGTGAGAAAGTAATGATATCCATCGTGCGCGCATCAACACTCATTGGACCGCACACATCAATATGTATGATTTACAACAAGTCACTTGCCCGTTCTATTGTTTCGGAAACAGAGTTTTAGTCATCTTGCCCATGAGGCATGGTTCACATGTGTCAAGTGATTCAAAATCAAGTGACTCCAAAAGTCCATCAACATGGAGTTTCTTCATGTGCTTTACACCAATATGACATAAGTGGCAGTGCCACAAGAAAGTGGTACTATTATTATCAACTCTACATCTTTTTGCATCAATGTTATGAACATGTGTATCATCACTATCGAGATTCAATAAGTATAAACCCCTCACAATGGGTGCATGACCATAAAAGATATTAACCATATAAATAGAACAACCATTATTCTCTGATTTAAATGAGTAACCGTCTCGCATTAAACAAGATCCATATATAATGTTCATGCTCAACGCAGGCACTAAATAACAATTATTCAGGTTCATCACTAATCTCGATGGTAATGGAAGAGCGTGCGTGCCGACGATGATCACATCAACATTGGAACCATTTCCCACGCGCATCATCACTTCGATCTTCGCCAACCTCCATCTATTCCGTAGTTCCTGCTTTGAGTTGCAAATGTGAGCAACCGAACCGGTATCAAATACCCAGGCACTACAACGAGAGTTGGTAAGGTACACATCAATAACATGTATATCATATATACCTTTGTTGATGTTGGCTCCCTTCTTATCGGCCAGATACTTGGGGCAGTTCCGCTCCTAGTGGCTAGTACCCTTGCAATAGAAGCACTCAGTTTCTAGATTGGGTCCAGCCTTGGGTTTCTTCATGGGAGGAGGGGCAACTACTTTGCCACCCTTATTGAAGTTTCCCTTCTTTCCCTTGCTCTTCTTGAAACTAGTGGTTTTATTCACCATCAACACTTGATGATCCTTCTTGATGTCTGACTCAGCGACTTTCAGCATCGCGAACAGCTCGGAGACTGACTTATTCATCCCTTGCATGTTATTGTTCAACACAAATCTCTTGTAGCTAGGTGGCAGCGATTGAAGAACTCTGACAGTGACAGCCTCTGGCGGGAGCTCAATTACCAACTCAGCCAGACGGTTGTAGTACCCAGACATTTTGAGTATGTGCTCACTGACAAACCAGTTCTCCTCCATCTTGCAGGCATAGAGCTCTCATACCTCTCGATCCAGGCATTCTTCTTAAAGATAAACTTCAACTCATGGAACATCTCATATGCTCCATGATGTTCAAAACACCTTTGAAGTCCCGGCTCTAAGCCATACAGCATGGTGCACTGAACTATTGAGTAGTCATCAACACGTGACTACCAGGCATTCACAAACATCTGCAGTTGCTGGAGGGGGTGGCACACCAAGCGGTGCATCTAGGACATAAACCTTTTGGGAAGCCGTGAGGATAATCCTCAGATTATAGGCCCAGTCCACAAAGTTACTTCCATCATCTTTCAACTTAGCTTTCTCTAGGAACGTATTGAAATTCAAGGGAGCTACTGCGCGAGCCATTTATCTACAACATGAATTGCAAAGGCAACTTTAGACTATTGTTCATGATAATGGGTTCATTTAATTATCTTACTTAAGAACTCGCACTCAAATCGACATCCATCCAGTCATCCGAGTGCAACATGATCCAAATTTACCAACCCAGGTCCGATCATCACGTGAGATGAGGTGGTTTCAATGGCGAACATCTCCATGTTGATCATATCTACTATATGACTCATGTTCGACCTTTTGGTCTCTTATGTTCTGAGGCCGTGTTTGTACATGCTAGGCTCATCAAGTTGAAACCAGGTGTTCCGCATGTGCAAAACTGGCTTGCACCCGTTGTATGCGAATGTAGAGTCTATCACACCCAATCATCACGTGGTGCTTTGAAACGACGAACTTTCACAATGGTGCACACTTGGAGAGAACACAATTTTATCTTGAAATTTTAGTGAGGGATCACCTTATAATGCTACCGTCGTCCTACACAAAATAAGATGCATAAAAGGATTAACATCACATGCAAATCATAAGTGATATGGCCATCAACTTGTGCTTTTGATCTCCATCTCCAAAGCATCGACATGATCTCCATCGTCACCGGCATGACACCATGATCTCCATCATCGTGTCGCCATCGGGGTTGTGACGCCAACCATGCTTCTACTACTATTGCTACCGTTTAGAGATAAAGTAAAGGATTACATAGCGCTTAATGATTGACACGCAGGTCATACAATAATTAAAGACAACCCTATGGCTCCTGCAGATTTCCGTATTCATCGACAAGCAAGTCGTGATAAACTATTACAAAACATGATCATCTCATACATCTAACATATCTCATCATGTCTTTGGCCATATCATATCACAGCATACCCTGCAAAAACAAGTTAGACGTCCTCTAATTGTTGTTGCATGTTTTACGTGGCTGCTATGGGTATCTAGCAGGAACGATTCTTACCTACACAAAGCCACAATGGCGATATGCAAGTTGCTACTTAGCCTTCTACAAGGACCGCCTTTGTCTAATCCGATTCAACTAAGGTGGGAGAGACAGACACCCGCCAGCCATCTTTATGCAACAAAGTCACATGTTTGTCGATAGAATTGGCCTCATGTACGTGGACATGTAAAGTTGGTCTGGGCCGCTTCATCCCACAATACTGCTGGATCAAGAAAAGACCAAGGAAGGAAGCAATTGGAATATCAATGCCCACAAACTCCTTCGTATTCTACTCGTGATGTCATCTAAGCATAGACCTAGCTCATGATGCCACTGTTGGGGAACGTTGCATGGGAAACAAATTCTTTTTCCTATGCTCACCGAGATCAATCTAGGAGATGACCATCTATGAGAGGAGATATTGCATCTCCATACCCTTGTAGATTTCTAAGCGGAAGCGTTAACAAACGCGGTTGATGTAGTCGAATGTCTTCACGATCCAATCACAATCCGTCCCGCGAACTCCTGATCCAAGTGCCGAACGAATGACACCTTATTCAAAGCACGTACACCTTGATGATGCCTTCACCGCCTAGATCCAGCGAGCGATGGTGAAGTAGTAGCTTGAGTCCTTCGGTAGCACGACGGCATAGTGGCGGTGGTGGTCGAAAAATCTCGGCAGAGCTTCCCTAAGCACTACAGAGAAGAAGATGGCTACGAGGGAGAGGGAGGGCAGCGCCATGGCATAGATGGGTGCGGCTGCCCTCCCTCTACCCCTCTATATATAGCGGCAAGGGAGGAGGAGGGGCGCCCTAGGGTTCCCTAGAGGGGGCCGATGGCCACCAGGAGAAACCCTAGATGGGTTCTGGTGCGCCTCCCCCCCGGGAGCCTTGGCCCCCAAGCCAAAGGGGGTGGCTGCCCTAGGGGAGTTCCCCCACACCTTCTGGTTATGTGGGAAAGGGTGAGGGGGCGCACAGCCCCTTAGGGCTCATTTGGTTACAGGGGATCCTCTCGAGATCCCTGCCTCTTCTCTGGATGGAGAAAACACGGGGTGAATCAGTCCTAGGAAGCCCACCTCTGCATTCGGACTCCCATGAGATCGGGGCACCCACGCCCCTTCCACGTCCTTTCCACGTAAGCGGCTTCCATGCCTCGAGAGGTCGGGGAGCAAACCCCGCTCACTCCCGCAAAAAAATGGCGACGGGGCTGGAAGCGATGCCCCCACCATCCTCCCTCTAGCGCTCCACGTCTAAGACTCGTCCTTCCCACTACCGTGATAGAAATTCCCCCCGCGGTTGGTGGGGAATCACATGTGCGTGTGAATATTACCTTTAGGGGCTTATTGCGCCGGGCTTTCTCCGCCATGCTACCAAAAAGGCCTTAGTGGGCTGGTTTGCCCCCTCCACTTGGCCCATGGGGCCCCCCAACACTTGCCGGCCCCCCCCCCGAAACCCCTTTCGATGATTCTGGTCATCATCCGGTACCCCCGGAACAATTTTGGACTCCAATACCCTTCATCCAATATATCAATTGATGTCTACTATGCAACTTCATTCTTGTAGACTCGTGTTGGGCCTCCAAGCGCATAGTTTTGTAGGACAGTAGCAATTTTCCATCAAGTGGATGACCTAAGGTTTATCAATCCGTGGGAGGTGTAGGATGAAGATGGTCTCTCTCAAACAACCCCGCAACCAAATACAAGAAATCACTTGTGTCCTCAACACACCCAATACAATGCCAAGTTGTATAGGTGCACTAGTTCGACGAAGAGATGGTGATAAAAGTGTGATATTGATGGTAGAAATATAATTTTATAATCTGAATAAATAAAACAGCAAGGTAGCAAATAGTAAACGGGCACACAAATGGTATTGCAATGCTTGAAAATGAGGCCTAGGGTCCGTACTTTCACTAGTGCAATTTCTCAACAATGCTAATATAATTGGATCATATAGCCATCCATCAACATGCAACGAAGAATCACTCCAAAGTTCCTATCTAGCGGAGAACATACGAAGAAATCATTTGTAGGGTACGAAACCAGCTCGAAGCTATTCTTTCCGATCGATCTATCCAAGAGTTCGTACTAAAATAACACCAAATAATTTCAGATTCATAATACTCAATTCAACACAAAGAACCTCAAAGAGTGCCCCAAGATTTCTACCGGAGAAACAAAAGACAAGAACGTGCATCAACCCCTATGCATAGATTACCCCAATGTCACCGCGGGAATCCGCGAGTTGAATGCCAAAACACATATCAAGTGAATCAATATGATACCCCATTGTCACCACGAGTATTCATATGCAAGACATATATCAAGTGCTCTCAAATCCATAAAAGCATTCAATCCAATAACAACGAAATCTCAAAGGGAAAAACTCAATTCATCACAACAAGATAGAGAGGGGAAAACACCATATGATTCGACTATATTAACTAAGCCCACGATACATCAAGATAGTGACATCTCAAGAACACAAGAGAGAGAGAGAGATTAAACACATAGCTACTGGTACAAACCCTCAGCCCCGAGGGTGGACTACTCCCTCCTCATCGTGGTGGCCGCCAGGATGATGAAGATGGCCACCGAAGATGATTCTCCCCTCCGGCAGGGTGCCGAAACGGGTCTAGATTGGTTTTCTGGCTATAGAGCCTTGCGGCGGCAGAACTTCTGATCTAGGGTTACTTCTGATGGTTTCTCTATTTATAGGATTTTTTGGCGTTGGTTTCACACTAAGATGGACCTCGAGGTGAGCACAACCCACCGGGGCGAGCCTAGCCCACCAGGCGCGCCCTGGTGGGTTGTGCCCTCCTCATGGCTCTTCTGGCCCTCCCACGAAGCTTCGGGGGTCTCTTTTGTTCCAAAAAAATCGTCAAAAAGTTTCAGCTCATTCGGAGAACTTTGATTTCTGCCCAAAAAACAACACTATGGTAGTTCTGCTGAAAACAGCGTTAGTTCGGGTTAGTTCCATGCAAATCCTACCAAAAACATATAAAATTGTTGTAAACATGGTATGAATACTTCATAAATTATAGATACGTTGGAGACATACCAGCATCCCCAAGTTTAATTCCTACTCGTCCTCGAGTAGGTAAATGAAAAAAGAAATAATTTATGAAGTGTGAATGTTAGCAAAGTGCATAAGTTTGCTCAATGATAATTTCAATCACTTTTCCTATCATCAAAACATTAATTCTTTCTCATAAAATTTCTCATGATAAAGTAGCAACCAATTCACATGTTAAGGTTCAAACAATGAATTCTCTTGAAACTCAACAACCTATGTTCTCAGTCACCAAGCAATTGCAATTCAACTTATTCAATAGAGTTTAAGTAATAGCTCCACATACTCAACCATCATATAGTATTCTATGATTGCTAACACTCACCGCATATACATGAGCAAAACGTTTGAACCAGACACATAGAAGGATAGGGGCTTATTGTTTTGCCTCCCAACGTATTCACCTGAAGGGTGGCGTCAACAATAATAACTCATGCTACCCATATCCAACTGGATATATGTGCCTAGATCTTTCCTCACCACATGATGCTTGCCAAAAGACAAAGATAAAAAGGGAATAGAGAGAAAAACTTTGACTCTTTGCATAAAAGTAAATACCGAAAAGTAAAAGATAGGCCCTTCGCAGAGGGAAGCAGAAGTTGCCATGCACTTAATTATGTGTATGCTCAACCCATTAGTGCAAAAGAATGTCACGCTATATTGCCCCTTATGATAGCAACCTTTATTATGCAGTCTGTCTCTTTTATTTTTTTCCATCACAAGTTCGTACAACGCTCAATTTTCTCTTACACTAAATGATCTAACACTTCTAGAAGCAATTTTTATTGCCTTATTGCACCGATGACAACTTACTAGAAGGATCTTTCTCAATCCTTAGGTCGGTATGGTGGAATCTTGAAGATAAGATTTGGGTTTTAGGGTTTTTTGGATGCACAAGTAGTATCTCTACTTGGTGAGGGATTTTTGGCTTGCAAAGATGGGGGGAAAGCACCACATGTTGAAGGATCTATGACAATATAACTTCGATGTGAATATGAACAAACATAAATCATTACGTTGTCTTCCTTGTCCAACATCAACAATTTTGGCATATAATATTTTGATGGGGGCTCACAATCACAAAAGATTTCCATGATAGTGCATTTTCATGTGAAAGTTCTCTTCCTTGTACTAATTATTCGTGAACTTCTTGTATGACCAATATTGTGATTGTTAAGCCTCACAAGATTCACTTTCTAAACCCAATGTGAAGCAACCACTATGCATGATATAACTTAAACTTCATGATACTCAATTCATTCAATGATTTACTCATAGGATATAAGTGAAGCACAAGAGTAAATGATGAGCTACTCCAAAAAAGATATAAGTGAAGATCAAGCGAGTAGTTAAGTAACTAGGTAGCTATTTGAGGACTCTCTCTTATTCAAAAACTTTCAGATCTAAGAATTTTATTAAAACAGCAAGCAAAACAAAATAAAATGATATTCCAAGAATAGCACACATCATGTGAAGAAGCAAGAACTTAGGCTCAACCGATACTAACCGATAATTGTTGAAGAAGAAATGTGGGATTCCTACCGGAGCATCCCCAAGCTTAGATGATTGAGACTTCTTGAAATATTATCTTGGGATGCCTTAGTCATCCCCAATCTTGAGCTTTTGTGTCTCCTTAATTCTTCTCATATCACGGTTTTCCTAAATCTCAAAAGCTTCATCCACACAAAACTCAACAAGGACTCATGAGATAAGTTAGTATAAACCAATGCAAAAACCTTATTATTCTCTACTGTAGAAAATCACTAAAATTATTATTAAACATTGCACACTATATGCCTCTGCATATTTAATACTCCTATCCTCAAATAGAATCATTAAATAAGCAAACATATGCAAACATAACAACAATCTGCCAAAACAGTACAGTCTGTAAAGAATGCAAGAGTATCAATACTTCCCTAACTCCAAAAGTTATGAAAATTTTCCACACTGTAGAAAATTAGTCAGAGCTCGTTTATCAAAAAAATTCAACATTTTATCACATTCTGACTTT
Organism: Triticum dicoccoides; assembly: GCF_002162155.2. NCBI lineage: Eukaryota > Viridiplantae > Streptophyta > Magnoliopsida > Poales > Poaceae > Triticum > Triticum dicoccoides. Next base: position 134,271,740 of record NC_041386.1, on the reverse strand, counting down.
TCTAGGGAATTTCCTCAACAACGGTAAACTTTCTGTTTTCAAACAGCAACATGTATACTTGCAAAATAAGCATGGAAAAGGCTATCATTGCCACTTTTATTGAAATAAAAGATGCAAAACATTATACTAAATAACAGAAAGAAAATCCTAACAAAATAAAATGACGCTCCAAGTAAAACTCATATCATGTGACAAATGAAGACACAGCTCCAAGTGAGGTTACCGATAATGTTGGAGCCGAAAGAGGGGATGCCTTCTGGGGCATCCCCAAGCTTAGTTGCTTGGATCTTCCTTGAATATTACCTTGGGGTGCCTTGGGCATCCCCAAGCTTAGGATCTTGTCACTCCTTATTCTCCTCATATCGACATCTCACCCAAAACTTGAAAACTTCAATCACACAAAACTTAAAGGAACTTCGTGAGATAGGTTAGTATGATAAAGAGCAAACCATTTCACTTTGGTACTGTCAAATACAAGATTTATAATTTTTCTCACACAATGCCTACTGTAACATATCATTTCCACAATTTATATTGAGCAATATAAGCCATGGAAATTAGAAAAGAAGCAAACTATGCATTGAAAATAGAATCCGCCAAAAACAGAATAGTCTGTAGTAATCTGTACTCGAACCATACTTCTGCTACTCCAAAATTCTGAAAAAATAGGAAAACCTGGGTAGTTTTTCTATTAATCATCGGCAAAAATAATCAGCATTTTATCACGCTTCTGGTAAAATTAGAATTTTTTTCCTGAGCGCAAAAGTTTTTATTTTTCAACAAGATCAAATCAACTATCACTGTAAGCCATTCCAAAGGTCTTACTTGGCACTTTATTGGAACAAAAGCAATAAAATATGATTACTTCAGTAGCCAAATCATGTTAACACACAAAAACAGTAGGTAAAAGTGTTGGGTTGTCTCCCAAAAAGCGCTTTTCTTTAATGCCTTTTAGCTAGGCATGAAGATTTCAATGATGCTCACACAAAAGTAAAGAATTGAAACATAACAAGAGCATCATGAATCACATGCCAAGCACATTTAAGCCTAACCCACTTCCTATGCATAGGGATTTTGTGACCAAATAACTTTTGGGAGCAAGAATCAACTAGCATAGGAAGGCAAAACAAGTGCAACTTCAAGATTTTAAACACATAGAGAGGAAACTTGATATTATCGAGATATGTAGAAGCATATGTTCCTCCCTCATAGTAATTTTGAGTAGCATCATGAATGAACTCAACAATATAGATATCACACAAAGCATTCTTTTCATGATCTACAAGCATGGAAATTTTACTACTCTCCACATAAGCAAATTTATTCTCATCAATAGTAGTGGGAGCAAACTCAACAAAATAACTACTATGTGATTGAAAATTAAAATCATGATGACAAATTTCATGGTTATCATTTTTCAATATAGCATGTGTGTCATCACTATAATCATCATAGATAGCAACTTTGTTATCATAGTCAATTGTAGCCCCATCCAAGATGGTGGATTCATCACTAAATAAAGTCATGACCTCTCCAAATCCACTTTCATCATTATAATCATCATAAATAGGAGGCATGCAATCATTATAACAAATTTTCACATCAAATCTTGGGGGACTAAAAGTATCATCTTCATCAAACATAGCATCCCCAAGCTTATGGCTTTGCATATCATTAGCATCATGGATATTAAAATAATTAATACTAACAACATTGCAATCATGCTCATCATTTATACCAAACATTCTATTGAATTATTCTTCTACCAATTGAGCACAATTTTCCTTTCCATCATTTTCACGAAAGACATTATCGAGATAAATAATATGATGCAACCTCAATTCCATTTTTTTGTAGTTCTCTTTTACAAACAAAACTAGTGATAAAACAAGAAACTAAAACATTCAATTGCAAGATCTAAAGATATACCTTCAAGCACTCACCTCCCCGGCAATGGCGCCAGAAAAGAGCTTCGTTGATGGGATGTGAGTGCCGCTTACCTAACCTCCCCGGCAACGGTGCCAGAAAAGAGCTTGATGTCTACTATGTAACTTTATTCTTGTAGACTCGTGTTGGGCCTCCAAGCGCAGAGTTTTGTAGGACAGTAGCAATTTTCCCTCAAGTGGATGACCTAAGGTTTATCAATCCGTGGGAGGTGTAGGATGAAGATGGTCTCTCTCAAACAACCCCGCAACCAAATACAAGAAATCTCTTGTGTCCCCAACACACCCAATACAATGGTAAATTGTATAGGTGCACTAGTTCGGCGAAGAGATGGTGATAAAAGTGTAATATTGATGGTAGAAATATATTTTTATAATCTGAATAAATAAAAACAACAAGGTAGAAAATAGTAAATAGGCACAAAAACAGTATTGCAATGCTTGAAAATGAGGCCTAGGTCTGTACTTTCACTAGTGCAATCTCTCAACAATGCTAATATAATTGGATCATATAACCATCTCTCAATGTGCAATGAAGAATCAATCCAAAGTTCCTATCTAGCGGAGAACATACGAAGAAATTGTTTGTCGGGTACGAAACCACCTCGAAGCTATTCTTTTCGATCGATCTAGCCAAGAGTTCGTACTAAAATAACACCAAATAATTTCAGATTCATAATACTCAATCCAACACAAAGAACCTCAAAGAGTGCCCCAAGATTTCTACCGGAGAAACAAAAGACGAGAATGTGCATCAACCCCTATGCATAGATTACCCTGATGTCGCTTGAAGCTACATCGGTATTTCCTCAAAGAGGAAGGGATGATGCAGCACAACGGCGGTAGGTATTTCCTTCAGATGTGAAACCAAGGTTATCGAACCAGTAGGAAACCAAGCAACACAACGTAAATATCACCTGCACACAAATAACAACTTCTTGCAACCCGACGTGTTAAGGGGGTTGTCAATCCCTTTTGGGGTGCGGCGCCTCAAGATAGGCAAACATACGTGAGGTAAATTTGTAATAGATTGATAGATCGAACGCAAAATAAAATAAATAAGAATAAATTGCAGCAAGGTATTTTGGTATTTTTGGTTTAATATATCTAAAAATAAATGCAAAGGGAAAGTAGATCGCCAAGGCAAATATATGACAAAGAGACCCGTGGCCCGTAGGTTTCACTAGTGGCTTCTCTCGAGAAAAATAGCAAACGGTGGGTGAACAAATTACTGTCGGGCAATTGATAGAACTTCAAATACTCATGACGATATCCAGACAATGATCATTACATAGGCATCACGTCCAAGATTAGTACACCGACTCCTGCCTGCATCTACTACTATTACTCCACACATCGACCGCTATCCAACATGCATCTAGTGTATCAAGTTCATGGAGAAACGGAGTAATGCAATAAGAACGATGACATGATGCAGAAAAGATATATCTATGTAGAGATAGACCCCATCATTTTATCCTTAGTAGCAACTATACATACGTGTCGGTTCCCCTTCTGTCACTGGGATCAAGCACCGTAAGATCAAACCCACTACAGAGCACCTCTACCCATTGCAAAATAAATAGATCAAGCTGGCCAAAAAAACCCAAATATCACGAGGCTATAAGAGATCATGCATAAAAGAGATCAAAGAAACTCAAATACTTTCATGGATATAAAAAGATAGATCTGATCATAAACTCAAAGTTCATCGATCCCAACAAGCACACCGCAAAAAGAGTTACATCATATGGATCTCCAAGAGACATTGTATTGAGAATCAAGAGAGATAGAGAGAGGAAGCCATCTAGCTACTAACTACAGACTCGAAGGTCTACAAAGAACTACTCACACATCATCGAAGAGGCACCAATGGAGGTGGTGAACCCCATCCGAGATGGTGTCTAGATTGGATCTGGTGGTTCTGGACTCTGCGGCGGCTGGATGAATATCTCGTTGACTCCCCTAGGGTTTTGGGAATATTGGGGTATTTATAGAGCAAAGAGGTGGTCCGGTAGGCACCCGAGGTGGGCACAACCCACCAGGGCGCGCATGGGCCTCCTGGCGCGCCCTGGTGGGTTGTGCTCTCCTCGGAGCACCCCCCAGGCGCAGCCAGGGCCCATTATGTTCTTTCTAGTGCAAAAGAAAATCTCCGTAAAGTTTCATTGCGTTTGGACTCCGTTTGGTATTGCTTTTCTGCGATGTAAAAAACATGGGAAAAGAATAACTGGCACTTGGCACTATGTCAGTAGGTTAGTACCAAAAAATGATATAAATGACTATAAAATAATTATAAAACATCCAAGATTGATAATATAACAGTATGGAACAATAAAAAATTATAGATACGTTGGAGATGTATCAGCATCACCAAGCTTAACTCCTACTTGTCCTTGAGTAGGGTAGTGATAAAAACAGAATTTTTGATGTGGAATGTTGCCTAACATGTCATATCATATTTTTTTTATAGCATGGACATTTGGACTTTTATGTGATTCAAAGCAATAGTCTAGTCTTGACATGATAATTTAAATACTCAAGCATATCAACAAGCAATCATGTCTTTAAAAGTATCAACGCAAGAATAAGTTATCCCTAGCCCATCATACTCAATCATTGATCCATTCATGAAGCACACTCGCATATTAGCTACACCCAATACTCAAGTACGATCATATTGCCTCCTAGTTGGTGATTTTATAAGAGAAGATGGAGACTGAAAATCCAAATTAAAAATTGCATAAAGTAAAAGTAAGGCCCTTCACAGAGGGAAGTAGGGATTTGTAGAGGTGCCAGAGCTCAAAGCAAAAAACTTAGAGATAAAAACATTTTGGGAGGTGTATCCTTCCCACCAACGAAAACGACTTAGAGTTCCCAACACTTTCCATGCTAGATATATCATAGGCGGTTCCCAAACAGAAAATAAAGTTTATTCCTTTGTCCACCATACTTTCACTTTCCATGGCTAACCGTATCCACGGGTGCCTTCCATACCAACACTTTCCAAGGAATTTCTTATTTGACAACATAAAGTAAATTTATTTTTTCATTTCGGGACTGGGCATCCCTCATACCTTTGCCTTACTCTCGTGCAATGACAAGTGAATAAACACTCATTGTGAGAATCACACATCAAGCATGGAAAATATTAGCCACCCCTCACCGCTCCGCGAGCGAAATGAACACACAAAAGAGAAGTTTATTTTGATAATTAGAGATGACACATGCAAATTTTCTTATAACGGCAAAAGAATACCGCATATAGGTAGATATAGTGGACTCATGTGGCAAAACTGGTTTAAAGGATTTTGGATGCGCAAGTAGAGATCATACTTAGTGCAAATTGAAGGCTAGCAAAAGATTGAGAAGCGACCAACCAAGAAACAGATAATCTCATAAGCAAGCATTAAACATAATTAACACCGAATAATGCACCACAAGTAGGATATAATTTTATTGCATGACTATTGACTTTCGTGCTTGCATAGGGAATCACTAACCTTAACACCAATATTCTTACTAAAGCATAATTACTCATAAAGATGACTCACATATCACATCATCATATCTCAAAACTATTACTAAGAATCAAGTTTATCTTTTCCAATGATCTTCATGAAAGTTTTTATTATATCCTTCTTGGATATCTACCACTTCGGGATTAATTTTCATGTGTTGCTTTTCATAAGCTCAAACAAATATAAGTGAAGATCATGAGCATAATATTTCTTTCTTTCTCTCAAATTAATATAAGTGAAGCAAGAGAGAATTTCTTGAAAATTTTACTAACTCTTAAAATAAATCTAAGTTAAGCAAGATAGCATTTCTTCAAAAATACTAAATCACACCGTGCTCAAAAAGATATAAGTGAAGCACTAGAGCAAGTCCATAACTCATAAATGATTTAAGTGAAGCAAAGAGAGAAATTCTAACAAGTCATGACATAATTTTGGCTCTCCCAAATAGGTGTGTCCAGCAAGGGATCAAGACTTCAAACACAAAATAAAACAAGCAAATACTCATATCGTACAAGACGCTTATGTGACGAATAAAAATATAGCTTCGAGTAAAATACCGATGGTCGTTAGAAGAAAGAGGGGATGCCACTCAGGGGCATCCCCAAGCTTAGTTGGTTGATCATTTTTGGATAACAGCTTGGGATGTCGGTTCATCCCCAAGCTTAGGCTCATCTACTCCTTATTCCTTCATCCATTGTAAGATAACCCAAAACTTGAAAACTTCAATCACACAAAACTCAACAAAACCTTCGTGAGATCCGTTAGTATAAGAAAATAAATCACTACTATAAGTGTTGTATAAAAACAATTCATATTTTGTTCTTGCATTATATCTACTATATTCCAACTTTTCTATGGCAAAAACTCATCAAAGAAAACCATAGAGCCATCAGAATAAGCACACAACGCAAAGAAAACAGAATCTGTCAAAACAGAACAGTCTGTAGCAATCTGACTATTTAGAATACTTCTGTAACTCCAAAAATTCTGAAAAATTAGGACGCCCTGAGAAATTTTCATATTGATCTACTAAAAAAGGAATGGGTATTTTATCGCTCTCTAGTTAAAAATTAGAATTATTTTCGCGAGCGCAAAAGTTTATGTTTTTTCAGCAAGATCAAACAACTATCACCCAAGAAGATCCTAAAGGCTAATTGGCACAAACACTAATTGAAACATAAAAAACACAATCATAACAGTAGCATAATTGTGCTAACACTGAAGAACAGAAAGCAAAAAGCAAAAATAAATTTTATTCATTGGGTTGCCTCCCAGCAAGCGCTATAGTTTTACGCCCTTAGCTAGGCATAAAGCAAGGATCTAAGTTTTGTCATCTTTGTTCAACTCTTCAATCAAACACTTAGAATTCTTCAAAGATTTAGCATAAAGATTTTAAATGATAGTACTCCTAGGTACAATTTAAAAGAATTCATTCTTACTAAAGGGATCTTTTATAACTTCAACAAAATCCAGGTGAATGCTAATCATCTTAAGATCCTCTTTACTATTACTAGAAGTTGCACCCTTGTTCTTAGTAACTTGAGTAGTCTTGCCAATCTTTAAGGGAGTTTTTCAATAGTTTTAGCAGAAGCAAAAGCCATGCTCAAATTACTAAAGACTTCTTCTAATTTATCAATCTGAGATGGACTTTCTTCAAGTCTTTCATGAATTATGCTCCCCTTTTCCTTTAACAACTTAAAAACTTCTCCCGCTTTTGACCCAATCTTAGTAGCAAAATTATGCATATTTTTATCCAAATTTTCAATATGCTCTTCAGTAAGCATTTTCTTTTCAATAGCATCTAATCTTTCCATAACATGCTCAAGAGACAAAGTTGTTTCATTAATCATAAGGGGTGGTGAGCCTACTAAATCTCCCATAGCATTGAAATCATCAAGAGAGGGATAGATCAATAAATTTCCAATGGTAATCCTACCAAGGACGAATCTATACCAAGTGGTGATGCCCACATAAAAGCAATGAAGAAGAACAGCAGTAGATTGCTTATGGATAGATCTATTATGAGCATTGCAAATTCTATACCAAGCATCTCGGGAGTGCATGCAATAGGGGAAGAACTATCCATGATGATAATAACAGCAAATAAAATTGCACACACAAATAGATCCGGCAAGAAAACGGCGAACGAAAAAGAGGGGCGAATAAAAAACCAAATTTTTGTGAAGTGGGGGAGAGGAAAACGAGAGGCAAATGGAAAATAATGTAAATTGTGATGAGATGAGATTTGTGATTAGGAACCTGGTGTATGTTGAAGATCCTCCCTGACAACGGCGCCAGAAATTGGCACGTGGCCGCAAGACTATCTTGACTTGATCCTCCCCGGCAACGGCGCCAGAAATTCCTTTTGATGTCGCTTGAAGCTACGCCGATATTTCCCTAAAGAGGAAGGGATGATGCAGCACAGTGGCGGTAGGTATTTCCCTCAGATGTGAAACCAAGGTTATCGAACCAGTAGGAAAACCAAGCAACACAACGTAAATAGCACATGTACACAAATAACAACTTCTCGCAACCCGATGTGTTAAAGGGGTTGTCAATCCCTTCCGGGGTACGACACCTCAAGATAGGCAAACGGACATGAGGTAAGTTTGTAGTAGATTGATAGATCGAACGCCAAATAAAATAAATAAGAACAAATTGCAGCAAGGTATTTTTGTATTTTTGGTTTAATAGATCTGAAAATAAATGCAAAGGAAAAGTAGATCGCAAAGGAAAATATATGAGAAAGAGACCCGGGGGCCGTAGGTTTCACTAGTGGCTTCTCTCGAGAAAAATAGCAAATGGTGGTTGAACAAATTACTGTTGGGCAATTGATAGAACTTCAAATACTCATGACGATATCCAGGCAATGACCATTACATAGGCATCACGTCCAAGATTAGTAGACCAAGTCCTGACTGCATCTACTACTATTACTCCACACATCGACCACTATCCAACATTCATCTAGTGTATTAAATTCATGGAGAAACGGAGCAATGCGATAAGAATTATGACATGATGTAGACAATATCTATCTATGTAGAGATAGACCCCATCATTTTATCCTTAGTAGCAACGATACATACGTGACATTTCCCCTTCTGTCACTGGGATCAAGCACCGTAAGATCGAACCCACTACAAAGCACCTCTTCCCATTGCAAGATAAATATATCAAGTTGGCCAAACGAAACCCAAATATCAGAGAATAAATACGAGGCTATAAGAGATAATGCATAAAAGAGATCAAAGAAACTCAAATACTTTCATAGATATAAAAAGATAGATCTGATCATAAACTCAAAGTTCATCGATCCCAACAAACACACCGCAAAAAGAGTTACATCATATGGATCTCCAAGAGACCATTGTATTGAGAATCAAGAGAGAGAGAGAGAGAGAGGAAGCCATCTAGCTACTAACTATGCACCCGAAGGTCTACAAAGAACTACTCACGCATCATCGGAGAGGCACCAATGGAGGTGGTGATTCCCATCCGAGATGGTGTCTAGATTGGATCTATTGGTTCTGGTCTCTGCGGCGGCTAGGTGAATATTTTGTCGACTCCCCTAGGGTTTTGGGAATATTAGGGTTTTTATAGAGCAAAGAGGCGGTCTGGGGGGCACCCGAGGTGGGCACAACCCACCAGGGCGCGCCTGGGCCTCCTGGCACACCCTGGTGGGTTGTGCTCTCCTCGGAGCACCCCCAGGCGCAGCCAGGGACCATTATGTTCCTTCTGGTCCAAAAAAAATCTTTTTCGTTGCGTTTGGACTCCGTTTGGTATTGATTTTCTATGACTTAGAAAACATGGAAAACAACAACTGGCACTTGTCACTATGTCAATAGGTTAGTACCAAAAAATGATATAAAATGACTATAAAATGATTATAAAACATCCAAGATTGATAATATAACAGCATGGAACAATCAAAAATTATAGATATGTTGGAGACGTATCATACCCCAATGTCACCGCGGGAATCCGTGAGTTGAATGCCAAATCACATTTCAAGTGAATCAATATGATACCCCATTGTCACCATGACTATTCATATGCAAGACAACTATCAAGTGCTCTCAAATCCATAAAAGTATGCAATCCTATGACAATGAAATTTCAAAGGGAAAAACTCAATTCATCACAACAAGATAGAGAGGGGAAAACACCATATGATCCGACTATATTAACAAAGCCCACGATACATCAAGATAGTGACATCTCAAGAACACGAGAGAGAGAGAGAGAGAGAGAGAGAGAGAGAGAGAGAGAGAGAGAGATTAAACACATAGCTACTAGTACAAACCCTCAGCCCTGAGGGTGGACTACTCCCTCCTCATCGTGGTGGCCGCCGGCATGATGAAGATGGCCACCGGAGATGATTCCCCCCTCCGGCAGGGTGCCGGAATGGGGTCTAGATTAGTTTTCGGTGGGTACAGAGCCTTGCGGCGGCGGAACTTTTGATCTAGGGTTACTTCTGATGGTTTATCTATTTATAGGATTTTTGGCATTGGTTTCACGCTAAGATGGGCCTCAAGGTGCGCACAACCCACCGGGGGAGCCTGGCCCATCAGGCGCGCCCTGGTGGGTTGTGCCCTCCTCGTGGCTCTTCTGGTCCTCCCACGAGGCTTCGGGGGTCTCTTTTATTCCAAAAAAATCATCAAAAAGTTTCAGCTCATTTGGATAACTTTCATTTCTGCACAAAAAACAACACCATGGTAGTTCTGCTGAAAATATAGTCAGTCCGGTTTAGTTCCATGCAAATCATATCAAAAGCATATAAAACTGTTGTAAACATGGCATGAATACTTCATAAATTATAGATACGTTGGAGATGTATCATCAATCTTCAGCTCCAGACCATTCCGGAGTTCCTCGTGACATCCATGATCTCATCTGGGACTTCGAACAACCTTTAGTAACCACCATAATGACTGAACTATACTTATCTCGTCAACAAACGTTAAGGGTGTACACCCTGTGGGTTCGAGAACTATGTAGACATGGCCGAGACACCTCTGTGGTCAATAACCAATAGCGGGACCTAGATGCGCATATTGGTTCCTACATATTCTACGAAGATCTTATTGGTCCAACCTCAATGTCAAGGATTCTGCTAATCCCATATGCAGTTCCCTTTGTCCATCGGTATGTTACTTGCCCGTGATTCGATCGTCGGTATCTCCATACCTAGTTCAATCTCGTTACTGGCAAGTCTCTGTATTCATTCCGTAATACAAGATCCCATGACTAACTCATTGGTCACATTGCTTGGAAGCTCATTGTGATGTTGTATTACCGAGTGGGCCCTGAGATACCTCTCCGTCATACGGAGTGATAAATCCCAGTCTTGATCCATGCCAACTCAACAGAAACCCTTGGAGATACCTGTAGGGCACCTTTATAGTCACCCAGTTACGTTGCATTGTTTGGTACACACAAGGTACTCCTCCGGTGTCAGCGAGTTGCATGATCTCATGGTCATAGAAACATATACTTGACATGCAGAAAATGATAGCAATAAACTGACATGATCATATGCTACATTCACAGTTTGGGTCTTGTCCATCACATCATTCTCCTAACGATGTGATCCTGTTATCAAATGACAACTCATGTTCATGGCTAGGAAACCATAGCCATCCTTGATCTATGAGCTAGTCGGCTAGAGGCTTACTTGGGACATGTTGTTGACTATGTATCCACATATGTATTTGAGTTTCCGGTCAATACAATTATAGCATGGATAATAAACGATTATCATGAACAAGTAAATATAATAATAACCACCTTATTATTGACTCTAGGGAATATTTCAAATAGTCTCCCACTTGCACTGGAGTCAAAAATCTAGCATTACATGGTAATAGTTCTGATGTTGGTCATGCTTTGCCCATGGAAGAGGTTTAGTCAACGGATCTGCAACATTCAGATCTGTATGTATATTGCAAATATTTATGTCTTCCTCCTTGATGTAATCGCGTATGGAATTGAAGCATTGCTTTATGTGTCGCAACCCTCCGCACTTTGCTCTCACGTCCCTCTGCACGCTCTACTCTTGCGTCCCTTTGTGCGCGCTCTACCAACGGTTGGGGCCGGTGCACGATCATGTCGGGGCCCCATATGCACGCGGTTGCATCGCGCGCATTGCCACAATGCAGTTATGAGTGGCACGATGGTCCAAGGAGGCCACCGCTCCACCCCTCCGGTTGTGGCCAAGCTTGGGGGGTTGAACATCGACGGCCGATTAGCTGCTTGGCATTGATGTAGAGCCGGATAGCTTCACTTCCAAGGGCTCTTAAGGCGGGGCTGGAGTGCGGTGAGGTGGAGCTTGAGAAGAAGTTTCAGTTATTTGATCTGAGCCAGATATGGGGAATGGGTGCCGGAGATCATAGATTAGGTTAATTAATTATACCTCCAGAGTCGGACGAGCACCACTTTTAGTTGAAGAATGCCCGAAATGTAATGAAATTGGTGCTCACCCCGCTCTAGAGGTATAATTAATTAACCAAAACTATGATCTCCGACGTCAGTTCCCACGCGCAACTCCATCCTGTCGTCGGCCGATGGGGGTATGCCTGTATGTGTGGGTAACTAGTTAGCAAGTGGATCAGTAGTGAGTCGCTACTGCCGGCTATTGCTGTGGTTATTTATAGCTAGTAGCCGGCTAGGGGATTGGAGATTTTACAATTCAACCCCGTGGCTGGTCATTGCGTGGGAAGACTAAGTGGAGCACACAACTGTATGCGGTGTCACATGTTATAACACACATGTTAAATTAGAAACTATATGTGTAACTTACTAATCATCGCACACAAGTACTCGAACCACGCATCGTATGCGATACTCCTAGCCATCGCAAGAAAATCGTTTGCATAATCAAATTTTTTTCTACACACATAATCGCACATGAAATAACTATAGTAACCATTTGTGTTATTTTTTCTCATCGCAAACAGTTCATCCGAGTGGCCTGTTTGTTGCATATCACACACATCTTGTCTACACAAATCATTTGTGTTCTTTTGGCTCATCTCAAACAGTTCATGTATGTGAATTGTATTCCGTCTATCACACACACCTTAGTCTGGCTGACCGTTTCTGTTGTTTTGGCTCACCGCATACAGTTCATCTGAGTGAACTGTATGTCGCCTATCGCACAAGCCTTGATCTGGCTGACCGTTTCTGTTGTGTTCCCCAATCTCAAAAAATTCATCCGAGTGAACTGTATGCCGTATATCGCACACACCTTGATATGGCTGACCATTTCAGTTGTGTTCCCTAATCGCAAACAGTTTATCCGACTGAATTGTGTGTCATATATCACACACACCTTGATATGGCCGACCGTTTCTGTTGTTCCAGCTCATCGCAAATAGTTCTCATGGATCAACTATAAGCCACATATCTCACATGCAACTCTAATCTGAATCGTTATTTGATGACTCCACCATCACAAATAGTTTGTATCATTTTTGACAGTTTTCTTATAACACCGCTTGCGATTTATGGATCGCACACAATTTCGTCAAAGGGTCTCTAATTGTAGTGCCGCGTTAGCAGCATCCTGTAGTAGTGTTATATTATTGATTCCAAAGTTATTATTCACACCGATCATGCTGTTATTAAATATCTTACAAAAAATATGCTAAACCTAGATTGATTATGTGGGTCCTTTTTCTACAAGAATTTGACTTGCATATTATTGATAGAAAGGGAGCTGAGAATCCTGTAGCGGATAACTTGTCTAGGATGGAAAATATTCTTGATGACCCACTGTCTATTGATGATAGTTTTCATGATGAGCAATTAGCTATTATAAATGCTTCTCGTAATAGTCCTTGGTATTCAGACTATGCTAATTACATTATTGCTAAATATATACCACCTAGTCTCACATACCAACAAAAGAAAAAAAATCTTCTTTGATTAAGACATTACTTTTGGGATGACCCACATCTATATAAAGAAGGAGTAGATGGTGTTATTAGATGTTGTGTACCTGAGCATGAACATGAACAAATTCTACGGAAGTGTCACTTCGAGGCATACAGAGGATACCATGTTGGAGATAGAACTGCACATAAGGTATTACAATCTAGTTTTTATTAGCCTACTCTCTTCAAGGATGCACATACGTTTATCTTATCTTGTGACGAATGTCAAAGAATTGGTATTATTGATAAACATCCAGAAATGCCTACGAATTATTCATTTGTTATTGAACCATTTGATGTATGGGGTTTTGATTATATGAGACCTTTCCTTCCTCTAATGGGTACACTCATAGTTTAGTTGCTATTGATTACGTTACTAAGTGGGTAGGAGCTATTCTAACTAGTAGTGCTGATCATAACACTTCTATTAAAATGCTTAAAGAAGTTATTTTCCTGATGTTTGGAGTCCCTAGATATTTTTGACGACTGATGGTGGTTCACATTTTATTCATGGTGCATTCCATAAACTTCCTGCTAAATATGATGTTAACCATAGAATTGCATCACCTTATCATCCTCAGTCTAGTGGGAAAGTTGAATTGAGTAATAGAGAAATAAAGTTAATTTTGCAGAAGATCGTTCATAGATCTAGAAAGAATCAGTCTAAGAAACTTAATGATGCATCATGGGCTTATAGAACTGCTCATAAAAATCCTATGGGAATGTCTCCATATAAAATGGTCTATGGAAAAGCATGTCATTTACCTCTTGAGTTGGAACATAAAGCTTATTGGTAATAAAAAGAACTTAATTATGATTTCAAACTTGTCGATGAAAATAGGTTATTTGATATTAGCTCGTTAGATGAATGGAGGACACAAGGTTATGAAAATGCAAAGTTGTTTAAAGAAAAAGTTAAAAGATGGCATGACAAAAGAATCCAAAAATGGGAATTTAAAGTAGGTGATCAAGATCTTTTGTGCAACTCTTGTTACACATTCTTTTTGGGGAACGTTGCATGGGAATTTTTTTCCTATGCTCATCAAGATCAATCTAGGAGATGACCATCTACAAGAGGAGAGATTGCATCTACATACCCTTGTAGATCGCTATGCGGAAGCATTAAGAAACACAGTTGATGTAGTCGAACGTCTTCACGATCCAATCATGATCCGCCCTGCGAACTCCCGATTCAAGTGCCGAACGGAAGGCGCCTCCGCGTTCAACACACGTATGGCTTGATGATGCCTTCAGCTCCCCGATCCAGCAAGAGATGGTGAAGTAGAAGCTCGAGTCCTCCGGCAGCACGTCGGCACGGTGGCGGTGGTGGTGGAGAAATCTCGGCAGAGCTTCACTAAGCACTACAGAGAACAAGATGGCTATGAGGGAGAGGGAGGGCAGCGCCATGGTATAGATGGGTGCGGTTGCCCTCCCTCTACACCTCTATATATATGGGTAAGGGAGGAGTAGGAGGGGTGCCCTAGGGTTCCCTAGGGGAGCCAACGGCCACCAGGGAAACCCTAGATGGGTTTTGCTGCGCCTCCCCCCGGGAGCCTTGCCCCCCAAGCCAAAGGGGGTGGCTTCCTAGGGGAGCGCCTCCACCCCTTCTAGTTATGTGGGAAAGGGTGAGGGGGTGCACAACGTCTTTGTGGGATGGTTTTCCCTCTCCCCTTGGCCCATGGGCCCCCCAACACTTGCCAGGGCCCCCGAAACCCCTTTCGATGATGTTGGTCATCACCCAGTACCCCCAAAACAATTCCAGACTCCAATAAGCTTTATCTAATATATCGATCTTCACCCCCGGACCATTCTGGAGTCCATCGTCATGTCCAGGATCTCATCTGGGACTCCGGACAACCTTCGATAACCACCATAATGACTGAACTATACTTATATCGTCAACAAACGTTAAGTGTGTACACCCTATGGGTTCGAGAACTATGTAGACATGGCCGAGACACCGCTATGGTCAATAACCAATAGCGGTACCTAGATGCCCATATTGGTTCCTACATATTCTACGAAGATCTTATCGGTCGAACCTCAATGTCAAGGATTCTACTAATCCCATATGCAGTTCCCTTTGTCCATCGGTATGTTACTTGCCCGAGATTCGATCGGTGGTATGTCACGACCGGGTTTTCCGGGTAATAAATTTCCAGAAAAGACCGTCGTGCTCATCAGCCCCAGGATTACTGTTAGCTGATGAGGCTCCAACTTGATACAGAAACTCCAAGCAAAAATACAAATAAATATGTAGTACAAGACCATTCTGGCCCGTGAGTACAACAAATGGTTTCTAGTGGTTGATGGCGGAAGCGGGTTGTGAAACATCAGTGTCTATGGGACTCCATTTCCCACGGGAACAGCTGACCAGGTTAATTCCTATCTTCGCGAGGCTGCTATCTCCGTTGAGTGGGTTCCGGGGCTGGCATCGCGTCGTTCATCTCCGTGCAAGATAATCTGGCCAAGACAATAGCCAGGGACAAGCCAGTGAGTACTTTGAATGTACTCGCAAACATTATGAACACAGGTATAATATAACCATGATGTGCTAAAAATATTTTATGCTCATGACGTCAGTCAAAAAAGATAAATAAATCTCGGATGCGTGAAAGCAAGTTATTTATAAAATTTCAATAACAGAGTAGCATTTAAATTTATGAAATAAATAACAAGTAATGCCACAGTCGGCCGTCTGAGCGACACCACATAAAGGGCTTTAAAAGAAATGCCACAGTCGGGCGTCTGGGCGACGCCACATAAAGGGCTTTAAAAGAAATGCCACAGTCGGGCGTCTGGGCGACGCCACATAAAGGGCTTTAAAAGAAATGCCACAGTCGGGCGTCTAGGCGACGCCACATAAAGGGCTTTAAAAGAAATGCCACAGTCGGGCGTCTGGGCGACGCCACATAAAGGGCTTTAAAAGAAATGCCACAGTCGGGCGTCTGGGCGACGCCACATAAAGGGCTTTAAAAGAAATGCCACAGTCGGGCGTCTGGGCGACGCCACATAAAGGGCTTTAAAAGAAACAATCATAATGAATATCCCTAGAGGTAGAACCATCCCAGAGATACTCGATGATAACAATAATATCATGGGTTAGTCAACAACAATAATAATCATCATAGATATCACAAGTCACGAGTAGTAATTCCATTTTCTGGTTAACAGTTTCACCTCCGAAGACCGACACTAAGACCGACACCTGACCCATCCCAGACTGTAATCCTTAACCATGGACACGGCTATTCGAATAGGTTTATTCTCTGCAGAGGGTGTACTCTTTACCCACGAGTAATGGATTTCTCTAGTCCAACAGGACTAATTCCGTCTACGGTCTTTTTGTTGAAAACACACCTAACTTGCACACACCAGCTTATCTCACACGTGTCTGGAATCACCCACGACACCTGTTAAGCAAACTTTAAATGGGGAGGCTACAACCTCGCGTAGCATGGGATCAAATTTATATCGCGGGCTCTAAGGGGTGGCCTCCCCTCTCGGTCCCAACCGGAAACACCCATGCCCCCGGACCAGGTGGCCTGCCTACCAGCTACAACCGGTATCTTCCACCATGGCCTCTCTGTACGGTGTGTGCTAGAAAGAGGTTGACAACTTACTGAACCGTACTCTACTTGCTGTAGAGACGAGTGGTAGTACGAAACAAGTATGGGGGTTACTGGAACAAGACTCGATCTACGGTCGACTCAGGAGGTTCAAGTATTCCCTGCATGATTAGCATGACGCATATATTTCATCCAACAAGGTCACCGCTCATATCACCTTACCATGCCATACCAGACATAACCGTCCCGACGGAGACCGGCGATAAACTCATGCCTACCCAAGGCAGAGGTTTCCCCGGGTTCCTGCCGATATGCATGCAAGGCATATGAGGGTGATTATCATCACAACTGTGTCCATTTCCAACAGTATGGAAATCAACAACATGCACCCATGCATATGATCATATCACATGAAATAACAAGTCCTTCGAAATGCGGTGGTGTTATAAATGTATCAACGATCACACCAAAAATATTATGCCGGGGTTCAGAATGCTTGCCTTCAATGTGTGGAAAGGCAGGGTGCACTCCAAAACTTTTGAAAGCTTCTTCTCTCTCCCAAAATCCTATTTAAAAAATATATTTGAATTAACACATATTTCAAAAACAGAACCAAAAAGTTGTTTGAAATTTTTTCAAATAAATCTTAAAATAAACTAGACCAAATTTAAGGAAGGTAGGAAAAAGAATCAACTCATTTGGAGTTATATTTAAAAAGTTATAACCAGTCAAAGTTGTGGTCAAATCTGTTTTTAAAATAAAACAGAAAAGAAAACGTTTCGGAAGGGAATACGTTTTCGGAGCGGGGAAAGCGTACTGGGGAAAATACGCCTTCAC
This sequence comes from Triticum dicoccoides, assembly GCF_002162155.2. Classification (NCBI taxonomy): domain Eukaryota; kingdom Viridiplantae; phylum Streptophyta; class Magnoliopsida; order Poales; family Poaceae; genus Triticum; species Triticum dicoccoides. The sequence goes on along the minus strand of NC_041386.1, from coordinate 134,253,936 downwards.
TTAACCGACGTGGATAGGCGCAGGGTCACTGACAGTGGGTCCAAGGGGCCCACTGGTCAGGTTTGACCAGTCTATCCCTCCCTCCTCTTCCTCTGCCCGAACGGAGGCGAGGCAACGGCGATCGTCGCTGGCGAACGGCGGCTCCCCGCGGGGCTCAAAGAGCGGGGATGGATCCGCCACTCCAGGGCGGTCCTCCCGATGGTCGCCAGGTAGGTGGGGACGGAGGGAGCTGCCGGCGGCGAGCTTCTCGGCGGAGGTGGCCTCGGGAGCAAAGTGATTTTTCTCCCGCGGTGTGTCCCGATCAAAATTGAGTAGTGGGAATGGCTCACGGGAGGATGAGGGGGCTCTTGGTGGAGAGAACGGAGAGTGGGAGGCCCTGGTGGTGCTGAATTGGCCGGGGCAGTGGCGGCGGCTGCAGCTGCCGGAAATGAGGAAGGAGGCCTCCCCGGGTCGATTGGCTGCCAAAGGGGGTCCTCGGGAGGTGGCTTGGGACTGCCTGTGTGCGGGGATGAGCTCTGGGCTCCTTATATAGGCGAGTCGAGGCGGTTCAGCGGCGGCCGCGGATGAGCTCGTCGGCGACCGTCTTTCTGTGGCTGCAGGAGAACGTGGCGGCGACGAGAGCTAGGGGACGAAGCTGTGGATGAGCACGCACTGCTCACAGGGGCAGGTGGCGAGCCGGGGTGGCTTGGGCGGCGCTGAACGGCGCAGGGCTGTCGGGTGGCGGCGGCGGCTAGCTCTTGGCTTGCCGGGCGTGGCGAGGAGCGGCTTGGCGTGTAGTGGTGAGAAGGGGAGTATGTGGCGAGGTTCTGCAGAGCGGGCCAAAGCCGTGGGGGCCAGCGTGTCGGCTCGGCGCACGTGCGTGCCAAACGCACGCTCTGCTCGCGCTCCGAGCGTGCACGGAACGTGCTCGACGCAATGCTAGAGCATGCTACAGAGCTTGGTTGAGACTGGCAATTAACAGATCTAGGTTAGGAGAAACGGGGAGTCTAGTGGACATGCTTGTTTGATCAAAGGTGCAAGTTCACAATGCAAAGACAAAATCATGTCAAAACTGGCCATGCACACCAGGTGTTTGACAAAATGGTAAGGGCACTCAGGCAGGTCTTGGAATGGTCAAAAACTCCAGATCAAGATCTCCTTAGATGCAAGAGAGAGTGGTGAGGTTAGTTGGCCAAAAGCAGAAACTTGTTAGTGCAAGTTTCACAAAACTTCAATTCTGGACAGGAAATAAATAGCATTATTTCATGAACCAAAAATGATCCAAAAGGTGCATGCTCCTGGACTTAAGGGTTTAACATGGGGGACTACAAGTAGGAGAAATAATCAAGGGTTAAAGAGCAAGTAAAAACATGGTTGCTGTACAAACCATCAAGTTGGTCCAGAATGAGGATGAGGTTGATTCACTCAAATTTTTCAAAGAACATAAATAGGTTTTTGCACAAAGTGAAATAATAGGCTCCTACTGACCTCCCCTAATTTTTGTAGAAGTTTTAAAGAAATATTTAAATAGGTTGTAGTGCAAAAAGCACTCTGGACCAGAGATGAAAAATTGAGTGTAGGGCTCAAAATATTTCATGAATGAAATATATTTTAGCATAAAAGTGATTTAAAAATATCACATGACATCTACAAATTTTTGTGGGAATTTTAAGTGAATTTATCAAATGGTTGTAGTACAAATATGGCCATTTAACCTAGAAAACCCTTTTCAAGAAAATAAAGATCAAGCAACCTAATTATTTAATTAGTTACACTGATAAAAGGAAAGTTTTTTTTTCTTGAGAGGTTAAACAAGTCCAACAACATTTTTGAAAAGTTTTCTTTTTGGGAAAAACTCATCATAACAGGGAAGGAAATGATTTAAACAAAATCAAAATGGAGCTCAAAAATTCAAAGTTTTAAATCCTGGCAAAAAATTTTATTCCCTTAAAACAAGGCCAAATTTTTGGGGTGTCACAATACTAACCCCCTTAAAAACAAAATCTCGCCCTCGAGATTTGCTAAAAGCGGTGTTAAGAAAATAATTTACGCAATAAAGATGTAGCTACAGTGAGAGGGCAATAAGTGGTGAAAAACCACAGTGTGAAAAACTGGGGCTGCGCGGAAAAGTCTACGGTTCGGGACAAAACGGGTGATTTCTACGCTGGATATAAATTTAGGATAACTTCCTAAATTTAGATATACGCTGGTTGTACCCGAGAGCACAGTGCTCTCTCTGGCCGACAGGTGGACCCGGGGTCCACTGTCAGTCTCCTCTTCTTCTTCCTCTGGCCCTTTCTTCCTCCTCTCTCCCGCGCGCTTTCTCCACCGACGACGCCTAGTGTGTAGGGCATCTAGGCCGTACCGTGGTAGTGCGCGGCGTGCTAGCTGCCGATGCAGCATGCACTCACCTCGTGGGCCAGCGCGCTGTCGGCACTGCTCGCGGATTCGACTCCGAACACCGGCGATCGGCGACGAGCGGCGTTGGTGGACTTCGCCCACCGTACACCGAGCTCGAGCTATAAAAACGACCGGGGTGCCTCTCTCTTCCTCCTCACATCTGGCCTCACTTCTCCTCCTCCTTCTTTCTCCATTACTGCTTACAGAAGCTCGGTTGAGGCTCTAATGGCGGAGGCGATGCCGGACTGGTTTGTGATCCTGATATGCGGAGGGCTGGCGACGCTGTTGGGGCTCTCTGTGCTCCTGTGCGCGATGATCTTCGACGAGTATCGCGACGCTGCGGCTCGGGTGTTGGCTCTCCGCGGTGGTGGTGATCATGAGGAGTAGATGGAGTGTGCCGGGTGCTAACTGTTGTTAGGGGGTGATTAGCTGGATGTAACACCGTTGCAAAGTTTTGCAAATAGTGTATGTGTCCGAATGATTATGGTTGTGAGTCTGCTCGTGGTGCTGAGTGAAATTAATTAATCCACGTCGTGAGAAAGTGTAGATGTAGCAACTCAGGGAAAAGAAAATCTCACTCCAGGGTTTTGCGAGGGAAAAATAGTTAATTTAAAGGAGCATAAACCACAACAAAAACTACACACATTAGCAGAAGCCAAATAATTGACTCGTCGTACAAACTCAGGGTATTACGCATAAGTCACACACATAAATAAATGCTGCAAAGAACAACTACAGTAGTGACGTCTAAAATGAAAATGGTAACTGGGCGGGGTCCTGATAAAATGTCTCTGGTAAAGGGATACATTCTTCTTCAATTGGAGGCAGTGGATTGACCAGTCGATGTATGCGTCTCTCCGTGTCGGGTCTCAGTGGTCTGCCGATGGCAATCTGAGGATTTAAATCTGCGAGGCTCTGGAGATAATCCATCACTCGCTGGTTCAAATGCTCTTGAGCAATGATGTACTGGATAAGGTTGGCCAGAACTGGGTCTCTCTCAATATGTCCACCGGGAAAAGATGTTACTTCTCCGGGTGCTACACAGCTCGGAAAGTAATAATATCCTCGTTCGCGGGCATAGGGTACTACGGATCGAAGACGAGCAATCGCTTCTTTCGCAGCAGCTTCTATGGCCAAGTGTGGGGTTGGCATAGATTTCCCCACGAAGGAAACTTCTATTGGATCTTGGTTGGGGTCTACAGGAGGAATGTGTACTGCTGCCCAATATTCCGAGGTGGATGGGGTGATCCTCGATTTGAACAGCTCGTACTGAGGTGGCTGGGTAGAACCCATGGTACTGCGGGTAAAACCCACAATATTCTGACAAAGCTACCTGGAGTTGCATCTCGGGTTCTCAGATGAATGCTGAGGTTCGGCATGACAGGAAAAAGCGTGAGTGTTGTGCACAAAGTGAGGGTTGCTGGGTAAGGTCACAAGGTGGCCTTTATATAGAAATGGGGCCGGATCGTTTCACCGTGGTGAATGGTAACAAATTTGCCAGCTTAGCTCCAAAGGTCGGGTCAGTGTCAGAGATACACATATCTCATAAAGAGACGTGTTACTGTGGTTGCCGTCGGGTTGGTTTTGGGTAGTTGTGCCCGGAAAAATATGCAGCTATGCGCTGACCAAATATGCAAGGCTACTATTAAGACAGAGGCACAAAGACAGGCTGCGTTAATATACGCGGTCGCATGATTACAAAACGAGGATACATTGAAACTTGGTGCTACTCATACGGCTTAGTCTACCTCGTTTATGTCTAAACGGGCGTGCCTGGTGGATGTCGAGGCTTCTCCACGTGTCTCTCTGCCGGGAATAGTCGGAGATGGCGGAGGAACTGCAGGGTCGGGGTAGTGAGAATGACCATCGCGGGGATTGTTGGCCACAACCCCGTTGGAGTGTGCTCCCAAAATGTGTCGAAGCACTTCTGGGGTTATCGCAGCACCTTGGCCGATGGCTGGGGCAGATCTTGGGGTCTCGATCGGTTGTCCAAACAGCACGACTGGGTTGTCGGTGTTGGGCTCGTTTTCTTCTCTCGCCGGGGCTCGACGAACCAGCTCTCCACGAGCTGCGATTAGATCAATAGTGATCTGGTCGAATAGTGCCTCTAGTGCACCTACATAGCGCACTAGGTGCAATATGCGGGGTCCATCTCGTGATCTCCATTGGCAACTTGGGGTGGTCTACCATACCCTTCACGTCTGGGGTAGTAGTGGAACGAGCGACAGTTAACTCTGGGCGACAAGTGCCTGAGATGAATTATAGCCTCTCGAGCGGCTAGCTGGATGGCTTGTGGCTCAAAGGATGTTGTTCTTCCGGTGAACCGGTAGGGACGCTCGGGTGCTAGACTCCTACCGTAAATGTGCACAGTGGCCCAAAATTGGCGGTCTTCACCGCTCATGGGTCCTTGATACACAACATATTCTGGTGGCTCCTCTAACGCGTAGGCACAACGGGTGAGGTTTGTGAGGATGGTCACAAAACCTCCAAGGTTGGTTGCTGTGGTTTCGTTGTGCACTATAGGTCCAGGCATTGTGGCTCGGTTTGGGGTAGCGGCTGTGTTGTGCTGGTTTGGTGTTAGCGCGCCCCTTTTTATAGGGAAAAGGGGACGGAATCTTCCTTCGAACGCTTGCGGGAAAGGATTATTTAGGGGCTGGTCACTGGCGCATGAGTGACAGGTTAGGTTGATAGGTTGGGCACCGACTGCCAAAAGTGTTGGGTCACTGTGTGGCTATCTTGCACGAGAAGCTTGGCTGGGGTTTGGTTAGGGTCTGGTGGGTTGGTTTGCCTATGTTTATTGACCTGGCTAAGATAGGATTAGCCAATGGTCAGCCTGGCTCTGATACCAAGTCTGTCACGACCGGGTTTTCCGGGTAATAAATTTCCAGAAAAGACCGTCGTGCTCATCAGCCCCAGGATTACTGTTAGCTGATGAGGCTCCAACTTGATACAGAAACTCCAAGCAAAAATACAAATAAATATGTAGTACAAGACCATTCTGGCCCGTGAGTACAACAAATGGTTTCTAGTGGTTGATGGCGGAAGCGGGTTGTGAAACATCAGTGTCTATGGGACTCCATTTCCCACGGGAACAGCTGACCAGGTTAATTCCTATCTTCACGAGGCTGCTATCTCCGTTGAGTGGGTTCCGGGGCTGGCATCGTGTCGTTCATCTCCGTGCAAGATAATCTGGCCAAGACAATAGCCAGGGACAAGCCAGTGAGTACTTTGAATGTACTCGCAAACATTATGAACACAGGTATAATATAACCATGATGTGCTAAAAATATTTTATGCTCATGACGTCAGTCACAAAAGATAAATAAATCTCGGATGCGTGAAAGCAAGTTATTTATAAAATTTCAATAACAGAGTAGCATTTAAATTTATGAAATAAATAACAAGTAATGCCACAGTCGGGCGTCTGAGCGACACCACATAAAGGGCTTTAAAAGAAATGCCACAGTCGGGCGTCTCGGCGACGCCACATAAAGGGCTTTAAAAGAAATGCCACAGTCGGGCGTCTAGGCGACGCCACATAAAGGGCTTTAAAAGAAATGCCACAGTCGGGCGTCTGGGCGACGCCACATAAAGGGCTTTAAAAGAAATGCCACAGTCGGGCGTCTGGACGACGCCACATAAAGGGCTTTAAAAGAAATGCCACAGTCGGGCGTCTGGGCGACGCCACATAAAGGGCTTTAAAAGAAACAATCATAATGAATATCCCTAGAGGTAGAACCATCCCAGAGATACTCGATGATAACAATAATATCATGGGTTAGTCAACAATAATAATAATCATCATAGATATCACAAGTCACGAGTAGTAATTCCATTTTCTGGTAAACAGTTTCACCTCCGAAGACCGACACTAAGACCGACACCTGACCCATCCCAGACTGTAATCCTTAACCATGGACACGACTATTCGAATAGGTTTATTCTCTGCAGAGGGTGTACTCTTTACCCACGAGTATCGAATTTCTCTAGTCCAGCAGGACTAATTCCGTCTACGGTCTTTTTTGTTGAAAACACACCTAACTTGCACACACCAGCTTATCTCACACGTGTCTGGAATCACCCACGACACCTGTTAAGCAAACTTTAAGTGGGGAGGCTAAAACCTCGCGTAGCATGGGATCAAATTTATATCGCGCGCTCTAAGGGGTGGCCTCCCCTCTCGGTCCCAACCGGAAACACCCATGCCCCCGGACCAGGTGGCCTGCCTACCAGCTACAACCGGTATCTTCCACCATGGCCTCTCTGTACGGTGTGTGCTGGAAAGAGGTTGACAACTTACTGAACCGTACTCTACTTGCTGTAGAGACGAGTGGTAGTACGAAACAAGTATGGGGTTTACTGGAACAAGACTCGATCTACGATCGACTCAGGAGGTTCAAGTATTCCTTGCATGATTAGCATGACGCATATATTTCATCCAACAAGGTCACCGCTCATATCACCTTACCATGCCATACCAGACATAACCGTCCCGACGGAGACCAGCGATAAACTCATGCCTACCCAAGGCAGAGGTTTCCCCGGGTTCCTGCCGATATGCATGCAAGGCATATGAGGGTGATTATCATCACAAGTGTGTCCATTTCCAACAGTATGGAAATCAACAACATGCACCCATGCATATGATCATATCACATGAAATAACAAGTCCTTCGAAATGCGGTGGTGTTATAAATGTATCAAGGATCACACCAAAAATATTATGCCGGGGTTCAGAATGCTTGCCTTCAATGTGTGGAAAGGCAGGGTGCACTCCAAAACTTTTGAAAGCTTCTTCTCTCTCCCAAAATCCTATTTAAAAAATATATTTGAATTAACACATATTTCAAAAACAGAACCAAAAAGTTGTTTGAAATTTTTTCAAATAAATCTTAAAATAAACTAGACCAAATTTAAGGAAGGTAGGAAAAAGAATCAACTCATTTGGAGTTATATTTAAAAAGTTATAACCAGTCAAAGTTGTGGTCAAATCTGTTTTTAAAATAAAACAGAAAAGAAAACGTTTCGGAAGGGAATACATTTTCGGAGCGGGGAAAGCGTACTGGGGAAAATACGCCTTCACTTAACCGACGTGGATAGGCGCAGGGTCACTGACAGTGGGTCCAAGGGGCCCACTGGTCAGGTTTGACCAGTCTATCCCTCCCTCCTCTTCCTCTGCCCGAACGGAGGCGAGGCAACGGCGATCGTCGCCGGCGAACGGCGGCTCCCCGCGGGGCTCAGAGAGCGGGGATGGATCCGCCACTCCAGGGCGGTCCTCCTGATGGTCGCCAGGTAGGTGGGGACGGAGGGAGCTGCCGGCGGCGAGCTTCTCGGCGGAGGTGGCCTCGGGAGCAAAGTGATTTTTCTCCCGCGGTGTGTCCCGATCAAAATTGAGTAGTGGGAATGGCTCACGGGAGGATGAGGGGGCTCTTGGTGGAGAGAACGGAGAGTGGGAGGCCCTGGTGGTGCTGAATTGGCCGGGGCAGTGGCGGCGGCTGCAGCTGCCGGAGATGAGGAAGGAGGCCTCCCCGGGTCGATTGGCTGCCAAAGGGGGTCCTCGGGAGGTGGCTTGGGACTGCCTGCGTGCGGGGATGAGCTCTGGGCTCCTTATATAGGCGAGTCGAGGCGGTTCAGCAGCGGCCGCGGATGAGCTCGTCGGCGACCGTCTTTCTGTGGCTGCAGGAGAACGTGGCGGCGACGAGAGCTAGGGGACGAAGCTGTGGATGAGCATGCACTGCTCACAGGGGCAGGTGGCGAGCCGGGGTGGCTTGGGCGGCGCTGAACGGCGCAGGGCTGTCGGGCGGCGGCGGCGGCTAGCTCTTGGCTTACCGGGCGTGGCGAGGAGCGGCTTGGCGTGTACTGGTGAGAAGGGGAGTATGTGGCGAGGTTCTGCAGAGCGGGCCAAAGCCGTGGGGGCCAGCGTGTCGGCTCGGCGCACGTGCGTGCCAAACGCACGCTCTGCTCGCGCTCCGAGCATGCACGAAACGTGCTCGACGCAATGCTAGAGCATGCTACAGAGCTTGGTTGAGACTGGCAATTAACAGATCTAGGTTAGGAGAAACGGGGAGTCTAGTGGACATGCTTGTTTGATCAAAGGTGCAAGTTCACAATGCAAAGACAAAATCATGTCAAAACTGGCCATGCACACCAGGTGTTTGACAAAATGCTAAGGGCACTCAGGCAGGTCTTGGAATGGTCAAAAACTCCAGATCAAGATCTCCTTAGATGCAAGAGAGAGTGGTGAGGTTAGTTGGCCAAAAGCAGAAACTTGTTAGTGCAAGTTCCACAAAACTTCAATTCTGGACAGGAAATAAATAGCATTATTTCATGAACCAAAAATGATCCAAAAGGTGCATGCTCCTGGACTTAAGGGTTTAACATGGGGGACTACAAGTAGGAGAAATAATCAAGGGTTAAAGATTAAGTAAAAACATGGTTGCTGTACAAACCATCAAGTTGGTCCAGAATGAGGATGAGGTTGATTCACTCAAATTTTTCAAAGAACATAAATAGGTTTTTGCACAAAGTGAAATAATAGGCTCCTACTGACCTCCCCTAATTTTTGTAGAAGTTTTAAAGAAATATTTAAATAGGTTGTAGTGCAAAAAGCACTCTGGACCAGAGATGAAAAATTGAGTGTAGGGCTCAAAATATTTCATGAATGAAATATATTTTAGCATAAAAGTGATTTAAAAACATCACATGACATCTACAAATTTTTGTGGGAATTTTAAGTGAATTTATCAAATGGTTGTAGTACAAATATGGCCATTTAACCTAGAAAACCCTTTTCAAGAAAATAAAGATCAAGCAACCTAATTATTTAATTAGTTACATTGATAAAAGGAAAGTTTTTTTTTCTTGAGAGGTTAAACAAGTCCAACAACATTTTTGAAAAGTTTTCTTTTTGGGAAAAACTCATCATAACAGGGAAGGAAATGATTTAAACAAAATCAAAATGGAGCTCAAAAATTCAAAGTTTTAAATCCTGGCAAATTTTTTTATTCCCTTAAAACAAGGCCAAATTTTTGGGGTGTCACACGGTATCTCCATACCTAGTTCAATCTCGTTACCGGCAAGTCTCTTTACTCGTTCCATAATACAAGATCCCGTGACTGACTCATTGGTCACATTGCTTGCAAGCTCATTGTGATGCTGTATTATCGAGTGGGCCCTGAGATACCTCTATGTCATACGGAGTGACAAATCCCAGTCTTGATCCATGCCAACTCAACATACACACTCGGAGATACCTGTAGAGCACCTTTATAGTCACCCAATTATTTTGCAACATTTGGTACACACAAGGTACTCCTACGGTGTCAGTGAGTTGCATGATTTTATGGTCATAGGAACATATACCTGACATCCAGAAAACTATAGCAATAAATTGACACGATCATATGCTATGTTCATAGTTTGGGTCTTGTCAAATGACAACTCATGTTCATGGCTAGGAAACCATAACCATGTTTGATCAACGAGCTAGTCCGGTAGAGGCTTACTAGGGACATGTTGTTGTCTATGTATCCACACATGTATTTGAGTTTCCGGTCAATACAATTATAGTATGAATAATAAAAATTATCATGAGCAAGAAAATATAATAATAACCACTTTATTATTGCCTCTAGGGCATATTTCCAACAGTATCCCACTTGCACTAGAGTCAATAATCTAGAATTACATGGTAATGAATTTAACACCCATAGAGTTTTGATGTTCATCATGTTTTGCACGTGGAAGAGGTTTAGTTAACGGATCTGCAACATTCAGATCCATATGTATCTTGCAAATGTTTATGTGTTCCTCCTTGATGTAATCGCGGATGGAATTGAAGCGTCGCTTTATGTGTCTGGTCCTCATGTGAAACCTTGGTTCCTTGGCTAGAGCAATGGCACCAGTGTTGTCACATAACAGAGTCATTGGGTCCAGTGAACTGGGCACAACTCCAAGATCTGTCATGAACTGCTTCATCCATACACCTTCCTTTGCTGCCTCCAGCTTACCGCTCCACCGTTCAGAACATATACGTATCCGTTTTGAGACTTAAAGTCATCCAGATCAGTGCCAAAGCTTGCATCGACGTAACCCTTTACGACGAGCTCTTGATCACCTCCATAAACAAGAAACATTTCCTTAGTCCTTTTTAGGTACTTAAGGATATTCTTCACCGCTGTCTAGTGATCCACTCCTGGATTACTTTGAAACCTTCCGGCCATACTTATGGCAAGGCTGACATCCGGTCATGTGCACACCATTGCATACATGATAGAGCCTATGGCAGAGGCATAGGGGATGACACTCATCTTTTTACTATCCTATGTAGTCGCTGGGCATTGAGTCTTCTTGGACTGATCCATTTGGAACTTCTTCAAAATCTTATCAAGGTATGTGCTTTGTGAAATTCCTATCAAGCGTCTCGATCTATCCGTATAGATCTTGATGCCTAATATTAAAGCAGCTTCTCCTAGGTCCTTCATTGAAAACTCTTGTTCGAATATTCCTTCATGTTTTCCAAAAGTTCTATATTGTTTCCAATCAGCAATATGTCATCCACATATAATACTAGAAACACTATAGAGCTCCCACTCACTTTCTTGTAAATACAAGCTTCTCCATAAACTTGTATAAACCCAAACACTTGGATTACCTCATCAAAGCAAATATTCCAACTCCAAGATGCTTGCACCAGCCCATAAATGGATCATTGGAGCTTGCACACTTTGTCAGCATTCTATGGATCGACAAAACCTTCCGGTTGCATCATATACAACTCTTCCTTAAGTAAACCGTTAAGGAACGCTGTTTTGACATCTATGTGCAGATTTCATAATCGAAAAATGCAACTATTGCCAACATGATTCTAACGGACTAAAGCATTGCTACGGGTGAGAAAGTCTCATCGTGGTCAACTCCTCGAACTTGTGAAAACCCTTTGCCGCAAGTCGAGATTTATAGACGGTGATATTACCGTCCACGTCTATCTTCTTCTTGAAGATCCATTTATTCTGTATGGCCTTTCACCCTTAAGGTAATACTTCCAAAGTCCATACTTTGTTTTCATGCATGGATCCCATCTCGGATTTCATGGCCTCTAACCATTTGTCGGAATCCGGGCCCACCACTGCTTCTCCATAGCTCCAAGACAAGGTTACCGTACCACTCAGGAACAATACATATCCTTGTCGACCTACGAGGTTCGATGGCAACTTGATACAAAGCTTCAGGATCACTATCATTAGCTTCCTCTTCAACCGATGTAGGTGTCACAGAAACATCTTTCTATGACGCACTACTCATTGGTTGAAGTAAGGTTCAACAACCTCATCAATTAAGTTCTATCTCCTCCCACTCAATTCTTTTGAGAGAAACTCTTTCTCGATAAAGGACCCATTCTTAGCAACAAACACTTTGCCCTCGGATCTGAAATAGAAGGTATACCCAATTGTCTCCTTTGGGTATCCTATGTAGACACATTTGTCCGCTTTGGGTTCAATCTTTTCTGGCTGAAGCCTTTTGACATAAGCATCGCAACCCCAAACCTTAAGGAATGACAGCTTAGGTTTCTTTCCAAACCAAAGTTCATACGGTGTCGCCTTTACGGACTTAGATGGTGCCCTATTTAAAGTGAATGCATCTGTCTCTAATGCATAACACCAAAATGAGAGTGGCAGGTCAGAAAGGGACATCATAGAACGCACCATATCCAATAAGGTACGATTAGGACGTTCGGACACACCATTACGCCCTGGTGTTCCAGGTGGCATCAACTATGAAACGATTCCACATGGTGTTAAATGATTGCCAAAATCATAACTCTAATATTCCCCCCCCCCTCGATTGAATAATAGGAATTTAGTCTTCTTGTTACGATGATTCTCAACTTCACTCTGAAATTGCTTGAACTTTTCAAACATTTCAGACTTATGATTCATTAACTAGACATATCAATATCTACTCAAATTATCGGTGAAGGTGAGAATGTAATGATATCCATCGTGCGCGTCAACACTCATTGGACTGCACACATCAATATGTATGATTTCCAACAAGTCACTTGCCCGTTCTGTTGGTTTGGAAATAGATTTTTAGTCATCTTGCCCATGAGGCATGGTTCACATGTGTCAAGTGATTCAAAATCAAGTGACTCCAAAAGTCCATCAGCATGGAGTTTCTTCATGTGCTTTACACTGATATGACATAAGCGGCAGTGCCACAAGAAAGTGGTACTATCATTATCAACTCTACATCTTTTGGCATCAATGTTATGAACATGTGTATCATCACTATCGAGATTCAATAAGTATAAACCCCTCACAATGGGTGCATGACTATAATATATATTACCCATATAAATAGAACAACCATTATTCTCTGATTTAAATGAGTAACCGCCCCACATTAAACAAGATCCAGATAGAATGTTCATGCTCAATGCAGGCACTAAATAATAATTATTCAGGTTCATCACTCATCTCGATGGTAATCGAAGACCGATCGTGGCAACAGCGATCACATCAAACTTGGAACCATTTCCCACGTGCATCGTCACTTCGATCTTTGCTAGCCTCCATCTATTCCGTAGTTCCTACTTTGAGCTGCAAATGTGAGCAACCGAACCGGTATCAAATACCCAGGCACTACAACGAGATTTGGTAAGGTACACATCAATAACATGTATATCATATATACTTTTGTTGACGTTGGCTCCCTTCTTGTCTTCCAGATACTCGGGGCAGTTCCGCTTCCATTGGCCAGTTCCCTTGGAACAGAAGCACTCAGTTTCTGGCTTGGGTCCAGCCTTGGGTCCAGCCTTGGGTTTCTTCACGGGAGGAGGGGCAACTGCTTTGCCACCCTTCTTGAAGTTTCCCTTCTTTCCATTGCTCTTCTTGAAACTAGTGGTTTTATTCACCATCAACACTTGATGCTCCTTCTGGATGTTTGACTCAGCGACTTTCAGCATCACGAACAGCCCAAAGTCTGACTTATTCATCCCTTGCATGTTATACTTCAACACAGAGCTCTTGTAGCTAGGTGGTAGCTATTGAAGAACTCTGACAGTGAAAGCCTCTGGTGGGAGCACAATTCCCAACTCGGCTAGACAGTTGTAGTACCCAGACATTCTGAGTATGTGCTCACTGATAGACCCATTCTCCTCCATCTTGCAGGCATAGAATTTATTGGAGGTCTCATACCTCTCGATTCAGGTATTCTTCTCAAAGATAAACTTCAACTCATGGAACATCTCATATGCTCCATGACGTTCAAAATGCCTTTGAAGTCCCGGCTCTAAGCCATACAACATGGCGCACTGAACTATTGAGTAGTCACCAACACGTGACTACCAGGTGTTCACAGCATCTGTAGTTGCTGGAGGGGGTGGCACACAAAGTGGTGCATCTAGGACATAAACCTTTTGGGCAGCCGTGAGTAATCCTTAGATTACGGGGCTAGTCCACAAAGTTACTTCCATCATCTTTCAACTTAGCTTTCTCTAGGAACGCATTGAAATTCAGGGGAGCTACTACGCGAGCCATTGATCTACAACATAAATTGCAAAGGCAACTTTAGACTATTGTTCATGATAATGAGTTCATTTAATCATATTACTTAAGAACTCCCACTCAAATCGACATCCCTCCGGTTGTCCGAGTGCAACATGATCCAAATTCACCAACCCAAGTCCGATCATCACGTGAGATGAGGTGGTTTCAATGGTGAACATCTCCATGTTGATCATATCTACTATATGACTCATGTTCGACCTTTCAGTCTCTTGTGTTCCGAGGTCGTGTTTGTACATGCTATGCTCGTCAAGTTTAACACAAGTGTTCCGCATGTGCAAAACTGGCTTGCACCCGTTGTATGCAAACGTAGAGTCTATCACACCCGATTATCACGTGGTGCTTTGAAATGACGAACTTTCGCAAAGGTGCACACTTGGGGTGAACACAATTTTATCTTGAAATTTTAGTGAGGGATCACCTTATAATGCTACGTCGTCCTACGCAAGATAAGATGCATAAAAGGATTAATATCACATGCAAATCATAAGTGACATGATATGGCCATCAACTTGTGCTTTTGATCTCCATCTCCAAAGCACCGGCATGATCTCCATCATCACCGACATTACACCATGTTCTCCATCATTGTGTCACCATCGGGTTTGTCACGCCAACCATGCTTCTACTACTATTGCTACCATTTAGTGATAAAGTAAAGCATTACATAGCGCTTAATGATTGACACACATGTCATACAATAATAAAAGACAACCCTATGGCTCCTGTCGGTCGCCGTATTCATCGACAACCAAGTCATGATAAACTATTACAAAACATGATCATCTCATACATCTAATATATGTCATCATGTCTTTGGCCATGTGATATCACAACATACCCTACAAAAACAAGTTAGACATCCTCTAATTATTGTTGCATGTTTTACGTGGCTGCTATGGGTATCTAGCAAGAACAATTGTTACCTACGCAAAGCCACAACGATGATATGCAAGTTGCTATTTAACCTTCTACAAGGACCGCCTTTGTCGAATCCGATTCAACTAAGTGGGAGAGACAGACACCCGCCAGCCCTCTTTATGCAAGAAAGTCACATGTCTGTCGATAGAACCGGTCTCATGTAAGTGGACATGTAATGTTGGTCCAGGATGCTTCATCCCACAATACTGTTGAATCAAGAAAAGACCAAGGAAGGAAGCAATCTGAATATCCATGCCCACAAACTCCTTTGTGTTCTACTCGCGATGTCATCTACGCATAGACCTAGCTCATGATGCCACTGTTGGGGAAAGTTGCATGCGAAACAATTGTTTTCCTACGCTCACCAAGATCAATCTAGGAAATGACAATGTACGAGAGGAGAGATTGCATCTACATACCTTTGTAGATCGCTAAGCATAAGCATTAACAAACGCGGTTGATGTAGTCGAACCTCTTCGCAATCCAATCACGATCTGTCCCGTGGACTCTCGATCCAAGTGCCGAATAGACGGCACCTCCGTTTTCAACGTACGTATGGCTTGATGATGCCTTCATCTCCTCGATCCAGCGAGCGATGGTGAAGTAGTAGCTCGAGTCCTCCGGCAGCATGACGGCGTGGTGGCGGTGGTGGTGGAAAAATCTCGGTAGAGCTTCGCTAAGCACTACGGAGAAGAAGATGGTTGCGAGGGAGAGGGAGGGCAGCATCGTGGCAGAGATGGGTGCGGCTGCCCTCCCTCTACCCCTCTATATATAGGGGGAAGGGAGGAGGAGGGGTCTCCCTAGGGTTCCCTAAGGGGGCCGGCGGCCACTAGGGGAAACCCTAGATGGGTTTTGGTGCGCCCCCCTGGGAGCCTTGGCCCCCAAGCCAAAGGCGGTGGCTGCCCTAAGGGAGCGCCCCCACCCCTTCTGGTTACATGGGAAAGGGTAAGGGGGGCACACAGCCCCTTAGGGCTCATTTGGTTACATGGGATCCTCCCAGGATCCTTGCCTCTTCCCTAGGTGGAGAAAACACGGCACGAATCAGTCCTGGGAAAGCCCACCCCTGCATTTGGACTCCCATGAGATCAGGGCACCCACGCCCCTTCCACGTCCTTTCCATGGGAGCGACTTCCACGCCTCGAGAGGTCGGGGAGCAAACCCCGGTCGCTCCCGCGAAAAAATGGCGACAGAGCTAGAAGCGATGCCCCCACCACCCTTCCTCTAGTGCTTCACGTCTAAGCTTCGTCCTTCCCACTGCCGTGACAGAAATCTCCCCCGCGGTTGGTGGGGAATCACGTGTGCACGTGAATATTACCCCTAGGGGCTTATTGCCCTAGGCTTTCTCCGCCATGCTACCAAACAAGGCCTTAGTGGGCTGGTTTGCCCCCTCCCCTTGGCCCATGGGCCCCCCAACACTTGCCCGGTCCCCCCGAAACCCCTTTCGGTGATGCTGGTCATCATCTGGTACCCCTGGAACAATTCCGGACTCCAATACCCTTCATCCAATATATCAATCTTCACCTCCGGGTCATTCCGATGTTCCTCGTGACATCCAGGATCTAGGGGAGCCTTGGCCCCCAAGCCAAAGGGGGTGGCTGCCCTAGGGGAGCGCCCCCACCTCTTCTGGTTATGTGGGAAAGGGTGAGGGGGTGCACAACACCTTAGTGGGCTGGTTTGCCCCCTCCCCTTGGCCTATGGGGCCCCCCAACACTTGTCGGGGCCCTCGAAACCCCTTTCGATGATGTTGTTCATCACCCGGTACCCCCGGAACAATTCCGGACTCCAATAAGCTTCGTCTAATATATCAATCTTCACATCTAGAACATTCCGGAGTTCCTCTTCATGTCCAGGATCTCATCTGGGACTTCGAACAACCTTCGGTAACCACCATAATGGTTGAACTATACTTATATCGTCACTAAATGTTAAGTTTGTAGACTCTGCGGGTTCGAGAACTATGTAGACATGGTCGAGATACCTCTACGGTGAATAACTAATAGCAGGACCTGGATGCCAATATTGGTTCCTACATATTCTACGAATGTCTTATCGGTCGAACCTCAATGTCAAGGATTCTGCTAATCCCGTATGAAGTTCCCTTTGTCCATCGGTATGTTACTTGCCCGAGATTCAATCATCGGTATCTCCATACCTAGTTCAATCTCGTTACCGGAAAGTCTCTTTATTCATTCTGTAATACAAGATCCCATGACTAACTCATTGGTCACATTGCTTGCAAGCTCGTTGTGATGATGTATTACCGAGTGGGCCCTGAGATACCTCTCCGTCATACGGAGTGAAAAATCCCAGTCTTGATCCATGCCAACTCAACAGACACCCTCAGAGATACCTGTAGAGCACCTTTATAGTCACCCATTTATGTTGCGACATTTGGTACACACAAGGTACTCCTCCAGTGTCAGTGAGTTGCATGATCTCATGGTCATAGGAACATATACTTTACATGTAGAAAACGATAGCAATAAACTGACACGATCATATGCTACGTTCATAGTTTGGGTCTTGTCCATCACATCATTCTCCTAATGATGTGATCCATTATCAAATGACAACTCATGTTCATGGCTAGGAAACCATAGCCCTCTTTGATCAACGAGCTAGTTTGGTACAGGCTTACTAGGGACATGTTGTTGTCTATGTATCCACACATGTATTTGAGTTTCCGGTCAATACAATTATAACATGGATAATTAACGATTATCATGAACAAGGAAAAATAATAATAACCACTTTATTAATGCCTCTAGGGCATATTTCCAATAGTCTCCCACTTGCACTAGAGTCAATATTCTAGCATTACATGGTAATGAATCTAACACCCATAGAGTGCTGGTGTTGATCATGCTTTGACCATGGAAGAGGTTTAGTCAACGGATCTGCAACATTCAGATCCGTATGTATCTTGCAAATGTTTTGGGTTGTTTTGACCATCATATCACAAGTTTCTCCTCTGTTCTTGTTTCGGGTTGTTTTCCTGGCAGATCTGACAGCATGTCGTCCCAAGACTCGGATGGAGAGAGATAGGTTTCTCATTATGTTGCAAATCCAAGGATTTATGATGATGTTGATCCATATGCGAGGCCCACAATGAAGAAGAAGAGACGAATTTTAAATAGACAGATTGCTCAAGCAAAGAAGAAGAAGATGCCCCCTACCTCAACCAGGGGACATGCATGTGGAGTTCAAGAAATAAAGCCTCCCAAACACAGTAAAATATTATAAGTTCCAATTCTCTCCTTTTCGTTGTGTGCAAGAAGAAGAGGACAAGTTGCGTCACAAAATCAGGGAACTTGAGCAGGAAGTCTATAGGCTGAAAGAGGAAAATATTATCCTCAAGTGGCAGGACAAGGTTACCACTTCCTCATCACCACCATCACTAATGAAAGACACTTGAGTACACGGGTCTGGGCACCACCCTTGGCTTGTTCCATGCTTGGGGGAGGTGCCCCTGTACCATCACTTTTATCATCACTATCTTTCTTAGATCGTTCCTTAGTTATTTCGTGATTTAGAAGAATAATGTTTCAGTATGTTTTAGTTTTGAGTGCTTGTTTTATGATCCATTTATCTATGTAATTGTGTGAGAGTTATATAATAAAGAGTAATTTTGAGTTTTGGTTTGCTTTTCAATCATAGCAATGAAAGAAAAATAATAAAAGAATGAAAAGATCATATGCTAATTCCATGGGGAGCAATGAGTTCACATAAAGGAAGTATAGTTGCAAATATTTGTTGGAAGTTGACAAACATATCATTGGTCATTACTACAATCCATGGAAAAAGTAATGAAGGAAGAGAGGACTCACATATAAATATACTATATTGGACATCTTTTATGATTGTGAACCCCCATCAAATATTCTATATCAATTAGTTGACCTTGGACAAGGAAGACAACGTAATGAGTAATGATTGCTTATATTCACATATTAGTTATATTGTCATGGATCCTCTAACATTTGGTGCTTGTCTAGGATCTTTTTCTAGCCAAAATTCGCACTAAGTAGAGATACTATTTGTGCATCCAAAACCCTTGAATCCAGTCTCTTGCCACGAGTGTCCACCATAACTACCTATGGATTGAAAAAGATCCTTCAAGTAAGTTGTCATCGGTGCATAAGGCAATAGAAATTGCTCCTAAATATATATGATCTTTTATTGTAAGGGAAAATAAGCTTTGTATAATCTTGTGATGGGAAAGAAATAAAAGCGACTGACTGCATAATAAAGGTTTCTATCATAAGGGGCAACATATAGTGAAGTTCCTTTACATTAATAGCTTGCACACCCAAAATAAAAAGCGCATGACAACCTCTGCTTCCCACTGCAAAGGGCCTTTCTTTTACTTTTATGTATTATTTTTATGCAAGAGTCAATAATGTTCATCCCTATTCTGCTCTATATATATATCCGTTGAATGTAGGTGATCATGAGTTATTATTGTTGACATTACCCTTGAGGTAAATAAGTTGGGAGGCGAAACTATAAGCCCCTATCTTTCTATGCGTTTGACTGAAACTCGTGCTCTATAAATATGCCTTAGTGTCAGCAATCATAGAAGACTAAACAATAGTTGAGTACGTGAACTTGCTAAACAAAGCTCTTACATAGACTCTTTCTGTAAATATGATGGATTGTGATTGTTTCAGTGACTAAATCATAGTTTGTTAGTTTCCAATAAAGTTTATGTTTCATACTTTAGTTTGTGAACGAATTGTTACTTTAGCATGAGAAGTTTCATGATATATTGCTTCTATGATAATGACCTTGATGCTTTCATGCCTGTATTTTATTTTTATTGACACCTCTCTCTCTAAACATGTGGTCATGATTATCGATTACGGCTTCTGCATGAGGACAAGAGAGATCTAAGCTTGGGGGAGTTGATACGCCCATTTTGCATCATGTTTTCCTATTATTATTTAGTGTCACTAGTGCGCGTCGGTCCTAAACAAACAGTTTTTACCCCTTTCCGCGATGGTATTTGGAACCGTCACCAAGTGAGTGTGGGTGATAGGGGGGTCCTTCCCACACGACCCAGAAATCGTCGGGGATAGGCCCTCATGGGACCCAGGCTAGGGCCGTGTGCGATTGGCGAGGCATAGAAACCCAATCATTTCCGTAGTTATGTACATCCCACACGGTGAATCCCAAAAATCATTTCCATAGGTATGTACATCCCACATGGTGAATCCTAGAAATCATTTCCGTAGGTATGTTCATCCCACACGGTGAATCCCAGAAATCATTTCCGTAGGTATGTACATCCCACATGGTGAATCCCAGAAAATCATTTCCGTAGGTATGTACATCCCACACAGTTCTTTGTGTGGAAACGTGTGTCCAAGGTGGCTAATGCAAACAGTTCGCTGCCGGAAGCCGTGTGTGATTGTTAGTTGATCGAACATTCCTACTTTCTAGAAACCATGCGGGTTGTTTGAGTTCATCGCCCATGGTGTTGTCTGAGTAACCGTTTGCAATAGAAAACCCCAATAAGCAGGGTAATTAGTCTATTATTGATAATCCATGTACTAATCAAACTGATATTTCTTATAAAACACGCTAGATATTTCATATCTGTATAAAAGCAACCAGGATTTCATAATCGAATTACATTAGATAGCTTCGGCACTCAGTTACGCCATTACACAACAGCACCAAGTTTCACATGCAGCATCAAAAACCTTTGGAAAGTAGCATCATACACGGTAAATAGATAGATGAATCTCATCTGGGAAACTGCAGAAGCAGAAGGCAAATATTGAGCCTTCAGTGATGTTGAATGTCCGTGCAACTTTAGGCCAGTGGCTATGGATAATTGCCCGCCCAACCTTCTTCCTCTTCAGCAAGACTTCAATATTGTACCATGGGTGTTGAATGAATACCTTCCTCGCCTCTTGACCATGCAGGTGGTTTGAGAGGTAATCATCGGTGAACTGCTTTGAAAAGTACTGAAAACAAAGCTATGCATAAATCGCTGTTGTAAATTTTGAAATGGCGCAAGGGGTAAAAACAAGGTAAAAGAGTTGGTACCATCCTATACTTGACTAATGTCTTCTTCATTGTGCAAACAAAGATCTTGTTGTTATTCGTCGCAAGTTTCTTCATCCTAACAATCTTCCTGAGTTTCTTGACTTGACTGATATTCATGGACATCTCATTTCCCCATATGCAAAATGGGTCGAACAGTGGGTCTAAGCCTCTAACAGCAGGACCTACATGTGCAAGACCAAATTGTAAGAAACCTAAATATTAGAATGATTCCTGCAACTGCACAATAATGTGCTATTAGCCAAAGGACCCTACTTGAACAAACCTCGATGGTAAACCGCCGTGTCTCCCATTGTTTCCCTGCAACGCACATAAGGAAGATCTTGATCAGGTTAACTGAGAGTTTTCATACTATCTGTAGAATATGTATTGAGTACAGCCAAATTCGATTGGTGTCACATGCATAACAATACAAAATTGTACCCACAACAGATGAAAATCAAATTGCAGAACTGAACCAAACAGTTAAATGGATAGCAGACCAAATGAACCAAAATAGTTAACTGAGCACGACATTGCAGAATAGACACATGTACTAGAAGATAAGACAGTTAACAAAACAAAGAATGCTTGAGAACAGTACCACAAAATGTAGCAATTGCTGGACCAAAGTGTTAACTGAACATTACATTTCAGAGGACCAAACTGTTAACTGAACATCAGAGGACAAATCACTAGAAGGAACTGGTGGTGGCTTCGAGAAAACATCACGAACTGTATTTTACAGTAGACAACCGCGTGGTGGTGTCGACAGTGGCCTCGAAGACGAGGTGCTCCTCCAAGATCTGGCGGTCGACACGCATGTCAGCCATAGCAACCTCGTTCGCGTGTGTGGCCACATGCTACTCAGCTCCACTTTATACTACGTGTAAAATGGCTGTGGGCGGCGCTTAATTGGAGGAGGGGGGCAGTGATTTCGGTGGAAGCTGTCGCTCCGTCAGTCAGGGCATGTGGGACGGGAAAGGAGGAGGATGGTGTGGGTGGGGTGTGGATTACCTGACCATATCGACGAGGCCGCGCAGCAAGAAGATGGGTCAACGGCGAGGAGGCCGTGCAGCAAGAAGAAGGGTCGCCGGCGAGGAGGCAGTGCTGCAAGAAGAAGGGTCGCTGGTGAGGAGGCGGCGCTGCAAGAAGAAGGGTAGACGGCGAGGAGGCGGCGCTGCAAGAAGAAGGGTCGCCGACAAGGAGGCTGAACTGCCAGTAAGCAGTAGTGAAGGTTTGAACTTGGAAAGCATGGAGGAACAGTGGAAATGTGGCTTTTGGTAGGAGGGAGGGGCGGGGAGATAGATATTTCTGCGATGGCAAAAAAATTCGCTCGGTGCCACGAGAAACTGGCGCGCAAGTGTGGTTCAAGCGGGGGCGGTGGATTGTAGACGACAAAGCTTCCTGCATAAGCCAAACAAGACGGTGCACCAAGATATATTATATCGCATCCCACACAATTCTTTCTAGTAAACTATTTGTGGTATACCTGTTTTTTTCATTATGTTTTGAAAGACATAATGGTGCTACAGAGGGAGAAGATGGCATTTGAATTGCTAGAATATTTATGTACAGTGAACATGCAACTAGTACATGAGTGTCGTGTTTAAATTTGGAATTATTCCGGGTTCGTTTGATGTTTTTATGCATTAATTGAGTTTCTGGACATTTAATGTGCATAATTCAAATTTCAACTACAAGCACATGCTCCAATGCACCAAATTTTGCTGAAAAATCACATGTGTGTCTTTGGGTGAATTTATAGGTCCCATGCAAGAAATGTGAATAAAATTCAAACATCATGGTGTCGTGGCTCAGCCGGAATGATTGAGAAACTTGGTTTTTTAATTCCTGTAAATCCAAAACATGACTGAAAATCATGAAACATGGCGTGGTGTTATGACATGGCACCAACATGTTGAAGTAAATTTTTTGAATTGGGACAAGCTTTGGTGTAAGCTTCTTGCAAACCGGAGCTTCCCTCAAGAAGGCTCCTCGTTCCGAGAGGGAATATGTCACCTCCGTGTGCGAAACGACATACGTACACTGCCTTCTCCCGCCTTAATTTTTTTACACATGCAGATTAGACCAAATAGAATTATTGTGCTTAATTTTGGAATTATTCCGTGTTTGTTTGGCCTTTTTTATACATTAATTGAGTTTCTGGGCATTTAATGTGCATAATTCAAATTTGAACTACAAGCACGTGCTCCAGTGCACCATAGTTGTTTGAAAAATCACATGTGTGTCCTTGGGTGAATTTCTAGGTCCCATACAAGAGATGGGAGTGAAATTCAAACATCTGGGCGTCATGGCTCGGCCGGAAAGATTGAGAAACTCGGTTTTTTAATTCCTGTAATTCCAAAACACGCCAGAAAATCAAGAAACTTGGCATGGTCTCATGACATGGCACCACTATGCTGCGGTAATTTTTTGGCCGAATTGGGACAAGCTTTCGTGTAAGGTTCTTGCAAACCGGAGCTTCCCTAAGAAGGCTCGTGGTACCGAGAGGGAACATTTCACCTCCATGTGTCAAACGACATACGTACACTGCCTTCTCCCGCCTTATTTTTTTGGACATCCAGATTAGACCAAATAGAAGTACCGTGCTAAATCTTGGAATTATTGTGGGCTCATTTCGCCTTTTTATACATTAATTGAGTTTCTGGGCATTACATGTGCATAATTCAAATTTGAACTTCAAGCACAGGCTCCAGTGCTCCAAAGTTGTTTGAAAAATCACATGTGTGTCCTTGGGTGAATTTCTAGGTCCCATGCAAGAGATTGGAGTGAAATTCAAACATCTGGGCATCGTGGCTCGCCCGGAAAGATTGAGAAACTTGGTTTTTAATTCCTGTAATTCCAAAACATGCCTGAAAATCATGAAACTTGGCATGGTCTCATGACATGGCACGAACATGCCACGGTAATTTTTTTGGCCGAATTGGGACAAGCTTTGGTGTAAGCTTCTTACAAACCGGAGCTTCCCTCAAAAAGGCTCGTGGTTCCGAGAGGGAACGTGTCACCTTCATGTGCGAAATGACATACGTACACTGCCTTCTCCCTCCTTAATTTTTTTACACAACCAGATTAGACCAAATATAAGTACCATGCTAAATTTTGGAATTATTCCGGGCTCGTTTCACCTTTTTATACATTAATTGAGTTTCTGGGCATTTAATGTGCATAATTCAAATTTGAACTACAAACACATGCTCTAGTGCACCAAAGTTGTTTGAAAAATCACATATGTGTCCTTGGGTGAATTTGTAGATCCCATGCAAGAGATGGGAGTAAAATTCAAACATCTGGGCATCGTGGCTCAGCCGGAAAGATTGAGAAACTTGGTTTTTTAATTCCTGTAATTCCAAAAGTCGCCTGAAAATCATGAAACTTGGCATGGTGTCATGACATGGCACCAACATGCTGCGGTAATATTTTTGGCCGAATTGGGACAATTTGGTGTAAGCTTCTTGCAAACCGGAGCTTCCCTCAAGAAGGCTCGTGGTTCTGAGAGGGAATGTGTCACCTCCGTGTGCGAAACGACATACATACACTTCCTTCTCCCGCCTTATTTTTTTTACACAGCCAGATTAGACCAAATAGAAGTACCGTGCTAAAATTTGGAATTATTACAGACTCGTTTCGCCTATTTTATACATTAATTGATTTCTGGGCATTTAATGTGCATAATTCAAATTTGAACTACAAGCACATGCTCCATTGCGCCAAAGTTGTATGAAAAATAGCATGTGTGTCGTCGGGTGAATTTCTAGGTCCCATGAAAGAGATGGGAGTGAAATTTAAACATCTGGGCGTCATGGCTCGACCGGAAAGATTGAGAAACTTGATTTTTTTTAATTCCTGTAATTCCAAAACACACCTGAAAATCATGAAACTTGGCATGGTGTCATGACATAGCACCAACATGCTGCGATAATATTTTTGGCCGAATTGGGACAAGCTTTGGTGTAAGCTTCTTGCAAATCGGAGCTTCCCTCAAGAAGGCTCGTGGTTCCGAGAGGGAACGTGTCACCTCCGTGTGCGAAACGACATCCGTACACTGCCTTCTCCCGCCTTATTTTTTACATAGCCAGATTAGACCAAATAGAAGTACCATGCTAAATTTTGGAATTATTCCAGGTTGGTTTGGCCTTTTTATAGATTAATTGAGTTTCTGGGCATTTAATGTGCATAATTCAAATTTGAACTAGAAGCACATGCTCCAGTGCACCAAAGTTGTTTGAAAAATCGCATGTGTGTCGTTGGGTGAATTTCTAGGTCCCATGCAAGAGATGGGAGTGAAATTTAAACATCTAGGTGTCGTGGCTCAGCCGGAAAGATTGAGAAACTTGGTTTTTTAATTCCTGTAATTCCAAAACACGCCTAAAAATCATGAAACTTGGCATGGTCTCATGACATGGCACACACATGTTGTGGTAATTTTTCTGTCCCATTTGCGAAGGCACACACATTAACAATCAACAAAGTCATTTTCGAACAAGTGATGTCACGTTACAAATTGGAAACACAAGTATTATTGAAACTGTGGGCGTTCGACTTACAAATTACGTGCGGCCACGTCCCCTTTTTTATTGGCTAGGAGGTGTTGTGCGGGGTAGCTATTTGAGTACAGGAGGCATGCGATCAGACCCCTGCGCATTCTCATCGGGAGGAGAGCCCTTTGACCGCTACCCGTTGTGCACCTCCCTCCCAACGTCGTGGCTATATGTCTCACTGGACTGAGATTTAAGAGAGAAAAATGAAAATCTGAAAAGAGAGTTTTTCACGGATCTTGATGTAAGATCCGACGGACCTATATAGCATCGACTATGACTTATAGCAAGCATGATGAATATAAGGATGATGACAGTGGATAATAATTGTCTTACATATTTAGAAATATAATTAAAAAAAGCCGCATGCGGCAACACCCGAAATACACAAGGGCAAAAGAAGAAGGAAGACAACGACCTGGCTCGCTGATCTCTACTTTCATGATGCATTGCTGCAAGCCGCGGGAACTAGTCTCCGCGGCGAGCGGCGACGAGCTCTTTCTTGTCCTCAATATGCTTCTTGAGAGCATCCATAGATTCCTCCACCAGCCTTCTACGCTCGATGCGCAGCTTGTTATTCTTGTCCATAAGTTTCTCGACGATGATGTCGGTCCTCTTCAACAAGGCAGTGGTCTGCTCCTGCTGCTCCGCACTTCCGACGATCTTCTCTCTCAGCAGGTTGCGCTCGGCCCGGAGCTTCGCATTGCCCTCATTTAGTTGCCCGATGAAGTTGGTAGACTATTCAAATGAGGCTTGCAGGTCATCCTGCAACCTCGCCCACCTGGAGATCTGATCCATCTGCCTATGGACGAGGGCACGCATGCGCCTATAAGAGTCCTCGCCTGTCCGCGGGGCATTTTCCCAGGCCGCCGTGGCAAGGGAGGACATCTCTGCTACATCCGTGGCACAGCGGGACATCTCTTCTGCTTCTGCGGTGCGACCGGACCAGTCTGCTGCATCGACGGTGCGATGGGTCCCCCGTGCTGCTTAGGCGGCGCGGCGGGACCTCTCTACTGCTACGGTCATGCGGCAGGACATGTTGGCTGCTATCGCGGTGAGGCGAGACATCTCTCGTGCTCCCGCTTCCAGGCTCGCCTCTCCCTGGTGGCAATCTCTCGACCCAGAACTCACGCTGGCCATGGCGGACACAAGGGAACGATGATGAATGACTTGTTTGTTTTTGACTTTTTGTGGATGAGGAGTTGAGGAGGAATGTGCAGTCATCTTGGAGTAGTAGTATTTATAACCGCGTAGTAATACGCTCCTAAGTGGGAAACCATTTAGGTTTTGATCGGTGTGAACAGGTTTGCAATTTGGAATGTGACGAGACGAATGCTCAAAATTTACTACCGGTTATAAGTGCGGCACTATTCCCGGAAGGCGTAACGTGGGCACATACGCCTTCTCGTCCGCGCACGTGGCGTTTGCACCATAGGGTGCACCACAATAGGCAATGTCAGCACACGTCTTTTAATTAGAATGGGTGTGCCCGTCTAGCGCACACACGTTGATCTATCTAACTGTTTTAGTTTGTTGTGGCTAATCACAAACAGTTCATCCATGTGAAGTGTATGCCATTGATCGCAGACACTTTGATCTGGCTTACCCGTTTCTGTTCTGTTGCCTAATCAGAAACAGTTAATCCTTCTGAAGTGTATGCCCTCAATCACACACACCTTGATCTGGCTGACTGTTTCTTTTGTGTTACCTAATCACAAACAGTTAACCGGAGTGAACCGTATGCTGTATATAGCACACACCTTCATCTGGCTGCCCGTTTCTGTTGTGTTGCCTAATCACAAACAGTTCATCTGAGTGAATCGTATGCTCTATCGCACACGTCTTCATTAGGCTGCCCGTTTCTTTTGTTCCGCCTCATCGCAAACAGTTCATTGGACTGAACCGTATGCCCTAGATCGCACACGCAACTAAAATCTAAACCGTGTTTGATGCATCCTCCATCGCAAACGTTTTCTCCTTTTTTGACGGTTTTCATACAGTACCGTTTGCGATTATGGCATCGCACACAGTTTCTCGAAGGGTCTCGGATCGTAGTGTCGCGTTAGCAACATCCTGCAGCAGTGTGTATTATGGATTTTTTTTCACTTTATGATTCAATTATTATTCCTTTTCTCTTATTTTTCAAGTTTGACATGAAGACGGAGATTGCCGGCAACTGGAATTGGACCGGAAAGGGCTACATCAGAGATAGCTATTCTGCACAACTCCAAATGACCTGAAAATTTACGGAGAATTATTTTGTAATATATGAAAATTATTGGCGAAAGAATTACCAGAAGGGGACCCACTAGGTAACCCCAAGCCTTGAGGGTGCGCCCCGAGCTTGTGGGGCCCCTGGCAGGCCTCTGAGGCCCATCTTCTCCTATATGATGCCATTTTCCCTAGAAAAAATGAAGATAAGACTTTCGGGATGAAGCTCCGCCGTCTCGAGGCGGAACTTGGGCAGGGGCACTTTTGCTTTTTGGCGGAGCGATTCCACCAAAGAAACTTCCCTTCGGGAGGGGGAAATCAAAGCCATCAACATCATCAACGATCCTCTCATCATGGGAGGACCAATCTTCATCAACATCTTCACCAACACCATCTCATATCAAACCCTAGTTCATCTCTTGCATTCAATCTTTGTCTCAAAACCTCAGATTGGTACATGTGGGTTGCTAGTAGTGTTGATTGCATCTTGTAGTTGATGCTAGTTGGTTTATTCAGTGGAAGATTATATGTTCAGATCCTTAATGATAATCAGTTCCCCTATGATCTTGAACATGAATATGATTTGTGAGTAGTTACTTTTGTTCTTGAGGACATGGGAGAAGTTTGGTTATAAGTAATCATGTGAATTTGCTATTCGTTCGATATTTTGATGATATGTATGTTTTTGCTTCCTTTAGTGGTGTCATGTGAATGTCGACTACATGACACTTCAGCATCCTTGTGCCTAAGGGAAGGAATTATGGAGTAATAAGTAGACGATGGGTTGCTAGAGTGACAGAAGCTTAAACCCTAGTTTATGCGTTATTCCATAAGGGGCTGACTTGGATCCATATGTTTCATGCTATGGTTAGATTTATCTTCATTCTTGTTTCATAGTTGTAGATGATTGCGAGAGGGGGTAATCATAAGTGGGAGGCTTGTTCAAGAAAGAACATCACCCAAGCACCGATCCACCCACATATCAAACAATCAAAGTAGCGAACGCAAATCAAAGGAACATGATGAAAGTGACTAGATGATAATTCCCATGTGTTGTCAAGAACACTTTGCTTGTTATAAGAGAATGTTCCAACCCGTCCTTTGCTATAAAAAAGCATTGGGCTACCTTGAGGCACATTTGTTACCATTGCTATTTGTTGCTTGTTACAAATTACCTTGTTATCAAACTATTTGTTACCGATAATTTCAGTGCTTGTAGAGAATAACTTGCTAAAAACCGTTTGTCATTTTCTTCTGCTCCTCATTGGGTTTGACCCTCTTACTTATCGAAAGGACTATGATTGATCCCATATACTTGTGTGTCATCCGCTTTTAAATTCCAAAAAAATAAAAAATGATCAGAAATACATGGAACCTTGCTTGATGTAATGGCATGGCACCAACATGTCGTGGTAAAAAGTTGGCCTGTTCACCGAAAGTTCGGACACACACCAACTGGAGCATCTCACAAGAAGACTCATAGTTCCGAGAGGGAACAATGCATGTTTGACGAGGAACCGGTGGTAGCTTCCTCGTATGGCCTTGAAATTTTTCTACCGTTAACATGCACTAATACAACTGTCGTGTTAAAATTTGGTAATCTTCACGGGGCATTTGACCTTTTTAAGACATTTAAGTGTTTGTCTAGCCATTTAATGGGCGCAATTCAAATTGAACCACATGTACATGCAACAACAAACCATCATTGGTTGGAAGAATCATTTATGTATTGTATTACATTATACAATAGTACCATGTTAACACAAAATAAGCATTCGTGCGTTACATTTGGAAAGAAAATGTAAATATCTGGCAAGACAACCAGGCCCACACGATTGGCACTCTATTTCATGCCTCGGGGTTTGGACGGTGAGTGGCGCGGGTTATTAATCAGACGTGGTTCTGTATTGGAAACCTATAGCGATTATTTCACACCTGGCTGTTGTTGTGGGAATCGTGTGCAATTCGAGCTATAGTATTCGTAAATTCCAGCGACCGGCGTGTGTAGTTCTCCCGTCGATCCGGCCGCCAATGAATACTACCCTACTCACATCATCATGTCTACATTTTCATCTACATCCTCTCCTCACTCGCCCCTCTCTCTCTCAGAAAACTCTGCCGTGGCGCTGCCGATCTGCCCACGCGCCGACGAGGAGGTGCCGTGCTCCGAGGGTGTTCAGTCGTAGAGCAGCAATGAGGAGGACCCCTACGCGCCGCTGGACGAGGTTGCACCCGAGCCCCCCAACTTTGGAGTGGTTTTGGGGCCAGTATAAACTTCGTGTGTGGAAGGCGCTGTCGCTGACTAAGAAAGCCATGCAAGTGGCGTTCAAGAAGGACACGGCGGAGGAGGAAGCCAGGTACCAGGCGGCCCGTGAGCTGGGCTAGGAAAAGGAGGTGGTGGAGCTTTGGTGCGGGTGCGTCGACATGCAAAGGAGGTGTATGAAGACGGCCGGTTCTTCGCTAGGGAGGCCAAAGGCGCTAGGCGCCTCATCACTGTGTGGAGGTGGGCCAATAAGCTCCAGCATGCTATTGATGAGGTGGACGCCCAACGAAATGGCAAGATCATTCACGCACGTTCACAAGCAAGAGGTAGAGCGACATGTCAAGCGATGTGAGGCGGAGGAGACAGAGTACTGCCTCTATGTTGGGAAGCCGCCACACAGGAGGGAGCTGCTGGCGAGGGGTTGCCGGAATACTGCCCCGTAAGGAGGGATTATTAGTTTTAGTATTGTTCATTTTTAATATTATGCATTGTACGTAGTAGTTAAGTATCATCACGTATATGTGATGATATTATATATATTCTGGGATGAACTACTAAACAATTAATATATATGTTGAATTCCATTTTTCTGTCTGTTTTCATATACTAATTTCTATCTTGTTGTTATCATCCACATGTATAGAATGGAAAGCATATATAGACACATTGAAACAGAACAATACTCCCTCCGTTCCTTGATATAAGGTGTATAAATTTTTGAGAAAAAGTTCAAAATATAAGGTGTATTGCCTTACACCACTCATTTGGATAACTTTTTAAGGGATTTGATTACATTTCCTTACATAGGGCAAGCTCCTCTATTTTCTCATGTCAATTAGTCAGGTGTAGTCTTGCCCAAAACTTGTGAAATTTTCCCTACATGTGCATTCTTTAATTTCCATGCCAAAAACTATACACCCTATATTTAGGAATAGAGGGAGTATATAATAACGGAAAACAGAGACACACGTTGAAACAGAGCAATATTATGATTGTTGTGAATACATAGCGATCAACGTCGAAACGACTCAACAAACAACACGTCCATGACCAGCAGCCTTGCCTACTGTAGCTCTTGGCTCTGCCTGAACTTGTGCAGGCATTCATCCAAGTGGTTGACACGCTCTCGGTACATCTGGAGCGTGATCTTGAGGAGTGAATAGCAAAAAACAACCACATTACAGGCTATTGTTGCGAAAGCTACCACATTTTTATTTTTTCAAAAAACTACCACAAAAGTGGCGGGCTGTTCTAAAAAACCCTAGTGGCCAAATCGTTACATTTTCAGCACGGTTATGACACGTGGGGCCCGCCCGTCGGGGTTCGGTCGACCAGAGGCTGACGGTGCGCGTGATGACGGCCGTTAGATCGTGTCGTTTTGACCGGGGTTAAGACGACCGAGTCGTGTCCACTGCATTACTTAAGATAGGTTCTCAACGCTATATCATTTAACATAACCATAACTTAAACATTGGCACCACTCTTCACTCCAGTTACCATAACTTACGCAGTTCATATAGTGCTTCACAAAATATACAACTACCACCATCAATTTGCAAGGCCTGTTATATATAGTAGTCCAACTTACTTATCAACCATAGTCTGATCTTCATGACTCTAGTATGGCCTTGATTTGCTCAAGTTTTTCCTTGCTCCCATGGTCAACATTAAGTACATAAGGTACAACTTTCTCCAACTCTTTCTTCTCTTGTGCAAGAAGATCCTTGTCCACCTTGATCTCTTTCATAGCCTTCCTAGTATTTTGTATTATGTTTGCCTGGTCCTGAAGGATACACATATGCTCCTTTGCTAGCCTAAGCTTATCCATCTTCATCTCCATCTCTAGCTCTTCCTTCTACTTCTCAAATTTCTCAGCATCCGTTGCTTTTTGGTAGTCCACCTTGCCAACACCATCCTGCCAGTCAAACATCTTGGAAACATCATCAACCATTTTTTGATACTCGTCACACAGATGATCCTTCTCCTTCACCAACTTGGCTAACTTAGTATCATATGCTTTCTTGTCTTGAATCCTGCCAAGGTTTTGCTCATGGAACAATTCCCATAGCTTGATGAGGGAGTTCTTCAGTATATCAAGGTGGACTGGATCAACCCACTTAACTACACCATATTCCACACCTCCCTGTTTAGTCAAACAACAATATTAAATTCAGAAATAAATTAAGTTTGATCAGACAACACATACTTAAGAAAATGCATAAGTTCAGCACTAAATTTAGTTAAAACATAGTTAATATACAAGGAGGAGACTTACAAATTCACAAATATGCAATTCAATACAGTTAATATACAGAGGATATATTCAGAGTTAAGCTAGAGACGATATGTACACATTCATAACTCAATCCAGTGCCACCTATTTTGAAATAGAGATATATAGCCTTTCTGCACTCTAGGTACAAATACAGAGCATTTCTACACTCTACTTAATGCAAACAGAAACCAACACTTAGCATAATTGAATCCAGTGCCAAATATTGTGAAAACCACTTTCTGCAATCTTCAAAATACTAAACTATAACTGAATCCATCCAGCATAACTAAATCCACTAAGCATAACTAATAACCACAAAGCATAAATGAATCACCGTCTTCATATATCAAGTAGAAAACCACTCTTTGCAAATAAGAACACTGACTTCAGATAACAATGAGCTACTGATTTACTACATTACTCACCTAAACAAGGCATCCATAGAACCTCCTCCCAGTGTTTGCACCATCAAAAGAAACACACTTCCTAGGCATCATCTATTGCAGAGTGCATTTGGAAACTTCCTCCATGGGAGCACCACACCATAGTGGCTCAGGGATGGTGTCAGGTGTGTCCTACATACAATACAAGGTAGATTGGACAACCAATGCGTCCAATAGTTGCCAATCCATCAAGCACTGGCTAAACCAAACCCTTAACCAGAGGAATCCATCCATACATATGTGCAGGTCATCAACCCTAATTCCCAAATCGATTGAACCCTAACCCTAAATAATGGCAGAGGGAGGAGGATGAGACTTACAAAGGTCTCCACATCCATCAGGTTGCCCCCATGCTGTCATCGTCGGAGCTCTCATCTCCATCAGTCCAAGAAGGCATCCTGGCCGGCAATGAGGAAGGGAGGTGGTCAGCGAGGATGGCAAGCTCTCGGTAAGGGGAGAATACATTGAGGGAGAGAGAGTGGGAGTGGGTGACTAAGCACCTGGTCGGAACGATGTGCTCTAACGGCCGTCATCACATGCGCCATCAGCCTTGGCCGACAGAAACCTGATGGGCGGGCCCCACGTGTCATAAACCATGCTTAAAATGTAAATGATTCATCCACTAGGGTTTTTTGTTACAGCCCACCACTTTTATGGTAGTTTTTTGAAAAATTAAAAAATGGTAGTTTTTTTTTGCAATGATAGCCTGTAATGTGGTAGTTTTTTGCTATTCACTCTGATCTCGAGCTCCAAGTTGGCCATTTCATCGTAGATCACCAACTCGAGCATGTGATGGCCATGTTCCTCTATTGCGCCTAGGTGGACACCTGGGCCAAGGAGGTGCTCGAGCCTAGCGGCCAGCGCGTTGGCATCGAGTGGGCCGTGGATAAGGCGATTGGCGTGACCCATGCGAACGACGCGACTGGCGTCCGGTGCAAGTACGGTGCGGCCGACCTCTGGTGCAAGTACGGCGCAGACGACCTCTGCCCACTCCTGGCGAGGAATGGGGCTATTGATGGGCCGTGTACCCAGCTGTGATGCCCTATCGATAACAGGCAAGCACTGATGGATCCGCTCTTGCTGTGTTGCATGCCGCGCCTCTCGCTCTGTCATGCTCCAACGGTCTCGCTGTGTGGCGAGCCGCAGCCTATCGGCGCGGACGCGCCTAGCTTGCTCTGCGGCGCACCACCGATCATGTTGTGCTGTGAGTTGTAGCCTCTCAGCGCTGACATGCCTATCTTGATCCACGGCGTTGAAGCGTTGTGCGCCAAGGGTCTGCTCAACCCTAGCGATGTCGCGTAGCACGGTGTCGTCCATCGCATTTCCTGGGATACCCTCGGCCTCGACGAGTCGTGGTGCCTTCTCGTTTTCCTTCTCGTGGAGGTTGATGGCTGAGGCAACTCTTCGGTGGGTTGGCATGCTTGGAAATGGTAGGGGGTTATAGGCTATGCTTGTTTCCTCGGTGTGTCACGCGCCGCCTAGGTTTATGCACAATATCGCTGGGTGGCTGCAAGAAACCGATGAGGAAGTGGCGGGAAATGGTGGTGTGTTCATAAAATGCCAACAATTAATGGAAACTTAGCATAGAAGGAACCACGAGCTAGCACGACACATGCAGGCACATTGCTCGCCCATGGGTTTGATCCACATACAAGTGTGCCCAACAAAGCACAATCTTCATGCTAAAGAATATTGTTATGTAGAGAAAGAGCATAGATGTTGTGCAGACTGAGCAAATCATGGCAAAGATTAAACTAAGGACCAGGTAGATGATTATTTCAAGAATGGCAGACAATTATTTACCAGCAAGCGTCGTTTGCCCAGAACAAACACAACTTATTAGGAGGAAAAAAATGTCTATGTTATTATCGGTCTTCCCACACAATTAGCTGATGCACCCTTGTCCATTACCCGCGTTCACCTCACCATGCCAGCCGCTGCTCACGCCCCTCGACGCGCTTTGATCGTGTCCCACCATGCGCTCGGCTTGTGGACGACTTTTCCCTTGGTGTTCAACTGCTATATGCATATGGTTGCTCGCCATTGAGGCGGCCACGGAGCGCTCCGCTCGCACCCCTCCGCGCCTTTGCTCTCACAGCCTCCGTGCGCGCTCTGCCGGCGGTTGGGGCCAGTGCACGATCATGTTGGGGGGCCACATATGCATGCGGTTGTGCCGTGCATGTCGCCGCGATGCAGTTACGTGCGGCATGATGGAGTTACACATTGTAAAAACTGCCATCGGGCTTGCCGATATT
Source organism: Triticum dicoccoides (assembly GCF_002162155.2). Classification (NCBI taxonomy): domain Eukaryota; kingdom Viridiplantae; phylum Streptophyta; class Magnoliopsida; order Poales; family Poaceae; genus Triticum; species Triticum dicoccoides. The sequence goes on along the minus strand of NC_041386.1, from coordinate 134,219,012 downwards.
CGAGGCCGTCCAGCTTCCCCATTAATTACCGCAACCATTATAACCTTAATCTCTTCAACCTTTTGATCGTGCCCCACAAAACAACAAGCACACCCGCGACAACACATATAGAGAGGATATCTAGCGGTGCTCCAATGGAGTTCGACATGCATCAAGTGGAGACTCACGTGATGGAGAAGTATCTCTCGGTGGTGTACACCATCGAGCCGACCGTGGTGGAGGACTACATCAACACCATGCAGCACTTGTTTGTTCAGGACAAGTACAAAGTGGTCGGCATCGACCTCTAGTACATAGGTGGTCATCCCGGGATAGATCAGAAGGTTGCTATCGCCCAGTTGTGCATGTGCCATCACATCCTCATCTACCACTACTGCCTGGCCACAAAGCCTTGCGATCGTTTTTCCAGGTTTGGAAACCACCGACAATGTAAAAGCGCTCAAGGTTTCGGGCTTGGCCTGCCAGAAGCTTGTCAAAATCCGAGGCCACTACAGGGTCTGGGGAAGCACGAAGGACTCCCTAGTTGAACTCACCTCGGCCATCATAGACCCCTACTACAAAAAGATGAAGAAGGATGCCAAGAAAAATCCCGCATCCTGGTATGGGGCCTGTATGTGGAGACTAGATGAAGCTCACCTCAAGTTCGCGGCCAAGAACATTTACAGATGCTAAGAGATGCACATGCGGATTGTTAAACATGAGGGAGTGCCTCCTTCCCGTAATCGACGAGGGGTCGAGCCACCAACAGAGAAATGGAGGCAAGTGCCACAAGAAGTAGATGATGATTAGATGATCGTTTTCCTAGTTAATTATGCATGCAATTGTTTACTTTGGTGTGTGCAAATGCCATGTGTGTACTAGACACCTATGTAATTGGATGTTTAACTTGGTTATGCAATCATGTCCTTATAAGTATAGATGTTGTTATTCTGTAGAAGGAGCAAATCACAACACACACGGACGAAACTAGGGAACCCGCCGGTGATGATTTCACCAATCGCTGACAATTGTATACCAGCAAGCATTTTCCCACAACACACATGGCGTATTAGCAGCAATTGTCTATGTTATTATCGGTGTCGCACACATTTTTGGTTACAGACATTTTTGTTGCGTATCGCACACATCTTGTTAAGTTGAACTATTTTTGTTGTCTTGGCTAATTGCAAACAGTTCATCCTAGTGAACTATATGCTGTCTATCGCACACACCTTGATCTGGCTGACTGTTTTTGTTGTGTTGCCTAATCTAAAACAGTTCATCCGAGTGAACTGTATGCCATCTATCGCACACACACCTTGATATGGCTAGCCATTTATTTTTTGGCTCATCGCAAACAGTTCATATGGATCAACTGTATGCCATGTATCGCACACGCAACTCTAATCAGAATAGTGCTTGATGTCTCCTCCATCGCACACATTTCGTCTTATTGGAGATGGTTTTATTATAACACCGTTTGGGATTAATGCATCGCAAACAATATGGTTGAAGGGTCTGTGATTCATGTGTCGTGTTTGGACCATCCTACAGTAGTGGTTCATTGGAAAGTTTGACAAGTGACCAGATAGCTCGAGAGTGGGATTTTCTCCTCCATCAATGCAAAGATATTCTTAGGGCCCTCTCGGTGTGACGGCATCAATCATTGTCTGGCCAGATGATATGTCTCCAACGTATCTACAATTTTCTATTGTTCCATGCTATTATATTATCCATCTTGCATGTTTTATATGCACCAGTATGCTATTTTATACCATTTCTAGGACAAACCTATTAACCTAGTGCCTGGTGCCAGTTGTCGTTTTTCCTTGTTTTTGTCTCTTATAGAAAATCAATACCAAATGGAGTCCAAACGGAACAAAACTTTTGAGGATTTTTATTGTACTAGAAGACAACCACGAAGCTTCGGGAGGAGGCCAAAGGAGCCACAAGAGGGCCACAAGCTCATAGGGTGCACCCCGGGGGGGGGCAAGCTTGAGGGCCCCTTGGGACTCCCCTAACCCTAAACTTAGCTCCATAAATGCCAAATAATCCCCGTATACCAGTGGGCACATCAAAAATACTTTTATGACGCCGCAAGGGCATATTCCCCATATACCATAGGGCATCAAAAATACTTTTCCGCCACCGCAAGCTTCTATTCTCATGAGATCCCGTCTTGGGGCCTTTTTTGGTACTCTTCCGGAGGGGGATTAAATCATGGAGGGCCTCCACAGCAACCTTGATGCCCTTCCGATGATGTGTGACTAGTTTACCACGGACCTAAGGGTCCATAGCTAGTAGCCAGATGGATTCTTCTCTCTCTTTGATCTTCAATACAATGTTCTCCGCGATGTTCTTGGAGTTCTATTCGATGTAATCTTCTTTTGCGATGCATTTGTTGAGATCCAATGAATTGTGGATTTATGATCAGATTATTAATGAATATTATTTGAGTCTTCTTTGAACTATTTTATGCATGATCTTTGTATTTCTCTCCGATCTGTTGACTTGGTTTGGCCAACTAGATTGATCCATCTTGCAATGGGAGAGGTGCTTTGTGATGGGTTCAATCTTGCGGTGTCCTCACCCAGTGACAATAGGTGTAGCGAGTCACGTTTTTGTTTTTCTCCTGTTAAGGATAAAAAGATGGGGTTTTTACCATATTGATAGGATCTATCCCTCTACATCATGTCATCTTTCTTAAGGCGTTAATCCGTTCTTGTTAACTTAATACACTAGATGCATGCTAGGTAGCGGTCGATGTGTGGAGTAATAGTAGTAGATGCAGGCAGGAGTCGATCTACTTGTCACGGACGTGATGCCAATATTCATGATCATTGCCTTAGATATCGTCATAACAATGCACTTTTCTATCAATTGATCAACAGTAATTTGTTCACCCATCGTATGTTTCTTTCAAGAGAGAAGCCTCTAGTGAAAACTATCCCCCCCCCGAGTCTATTTAATATCATATTATTTTCATATCTATAGAAACAAAAGACCCAAAATACCTTGCTACAATTTATTTATCTTTACTTTATTTTACCCTTTTACTTATCTTTTATACCTATCTCTATCAGATCTCACTCTTGCTAGTGCCCGTGAAGGGATTGACAACCCTTTTTCGCATTGTGTGCAAGTGTTCATTCGTTTTTGCTGGTACATCTATCGGGGACTTGTGTGTTCATCCTACTAGATTGATACCTTGGTTCTTAACTGAGGGAAATACTGATCTCTACTTTGCTACATCAGCCTTTCCTCTTCAAGGGAAAAAAACAATGCAAACTCAAGAAGTAGCAAGAATAATTTCCGGCGCCGTTGTCAGGGAGGATCTACATCAAGCCTACCAAGTACCTATCATAAACTCCCACCTCTTTCACTTACATTATTTGCGCCTCTCGTTTTCCTCTCCCTCACTTCTAAAAAGTTTTCAGAAAAACACAAAAATATTTGCCTTTCGCCCATTTGCGTTTATGTCTTACCTAGGTTGTTTGCTTGTTCGCTTGGCATAATGGCATATTTATTCCAAATCAGAAAGAAAAAAGTTTATGGATGCTTAACCACTTGCTAATATTTTTAAAAGATCTAATTATGATGAACCAATTGCTAGTGAGTTGAGTGCACTAAATTATCTTTATGAAGTTTTGCTTGAAATTCGTGAATCTGAAAATTGCGATGAAGTGTTAAAAGAAGAAATTTATGAAGTGATTCATGATAGCTCCTTGAATGAAAAACATGATTGAAATGGTGTTATTATAAATTATATTAATTTCAATTGTGCTAATAATATGCAAAACCCCAAGCTTGGGGATGGTAATTTTGATATGTCCACTACTTATTGCAATGATCAATGTTTCTTATGATCTTGAAAATTTATTTCAGCATCGTCATTAATATGATATTAATAATAATGTTTGCAATAATATTGAAAGTGGGTTTGTAAGAGCGTCAACTTTAGGTAAAATTAATCCCACATATTTGGAGAGTGTTCAATCTCATGAGTGGCCTTGGAGAGGTCATGACTTTATTTGATGATAATCCCACTATGTTGGAAGAGTGTTGACTTTGCATGCATGTGGATCATGAAGAGAAAATTTTATATGATAGATATATTGTTGAATTTGATTATGATCCTATATGTAATTATGATTAAATAGGAAAATGTGGTTGTAGAAATTTTCATGTCACTAAATTACCTCTCGTTATGTTGAAATTGCTATTGTTTCTTTCTTCTTCCTTGCATATGCTAGATTTTTCTTGTCTTGATCATTTGTTTGCTTATAAAATGCCTATGCATAGGAAGTATGTTAGACTTAAACTTTGTTTTCCCATGCTACATGATGCTCTCTTCGTGTTTCAATTGCTATCATTCATGTGAACATCATTGAAATTATCAATGCCTAGCTAAAAGGCTTTAAACAATAGCGCTTGTTGGGAGGCAACCCAATTTTATTTTTTTGTTTTTTTGTTTTTGCTTCTGTTATTGAATAAATACACAATATTACTTCTGTCATAATTATGTTGTAGTGTTTTAATTAGTGTTTGTGCCAAGTAAGACATTTGGGATGCTTTGGGTGATAATTGATTAGATTTTTCTAAAAAACAGAAACTTTTGCGTCCTGTAGCATAATTGTTAAAATTCACTAGAGCGTCATAAAATTCTCAAGTTTTTTTACACACGATTTATATACGAATTGCCTTTGTTGTCCTAATTTTTCAGAAAGGCCAGATTACTACACACTATTCTGTTTTTGACATATTCTGTTTTCATTATGTTGTTTTATTATTTTGATGAATCTATGTCTAGTATAGGGGGTATAAACCATGGATAAGTTAGAATATAGTGGATATAACACCAATGTAAAATTAGAATGAGTTTACAACAATACCTAAAAGTGGTTATTTGCTTTGTTTCACTAACGGATCTCACGAGTTTTCTGCTTAGTTTTGTGTTGTGAAGTTTTCAAGTTTTGAGTAAAGTTTTGATGGACTATGAAATAAGGAGTGGCAAGATCCTAAGCTTGAGTATGCCCAAGGCACCCGAAGGTAATATTCAAGGATAACCAAGCATCTAAGCTTGGGGATGCCCCGGATGGCATCCCCTATTTTGTCTTTCAATCCATCGGTAAAATTACTTGAGGCTATATTTTTATTCACTACATGATATGTGTTTTGCTTGGAGTGTCTTGTATTATATGAGTCTTTGCTTTTTAGTTTTCCACAATCATCCTTGATGTACACACCTTTTTAGAGGGACACACATTAATCGTGAATTTATTAGAATACTCTATGTGCTTCACTTATATCTTTTTAGAGCACGACGGTGGTTTTATTTTGAAGAAATTGATGAAATATCATGCTTCACTTATATTATTTTGAGAGTCTTAAAAATAATATGGAAATTTTCTTAGGTTATGAATTTGGTCCTAATATGATGGGTATTCAAGAGGAATATAATAAAAACTTTCATGAAGATCATTGAATATATGAGAAGTTTGATTTATTGCAATTGTTTTGAGATATAAAGATGGTGATATTAGAGTCATGCTAGTTGGTAATTGAGGGTTAATAGAAATGCTTGTGTTAAGGTTTGTGATTCCCAAAGCATGCACGTATGGTCCTACGTTATGTGATGAAGTTGGAGCATGATTTTTTTTATTGTCTTCCTTATGAGTGGCGGTCGGGGACAAGCGATGCTCTTTCCTACCAATGTATCCCCCTAGGAGCTTGCGTATTAGTACTTTGTTTTGAGGGCTAATAATTTTTTGTAATAAGTATGTGAGTTCTTTATGACTAATGTTGAGTCCACGGATTATACGCACTCTCACCCTTCCAGCTTTGCTAGCCACTGTAGTAGCGCACAATTTTTCCCAGTGCATTAAACCACCTTATACCTTCCTCAAAACAGCCACCATACCTACCTATTATGGCATTTCCATAGCCAATCCGAGATATATTGGCATGCAACTTCCACCATTCCATTTATTATGACACATACCATCATTGTCATATTTCTTTGCATGATCATATAGTTTGCATAGTATTTGTGGCTTGGCCACCATTCATATTTTTATACATGTCATTCTAGATCATTCCACATCCCGACACACTGCCGGAGGCATTCATAAAGAGTCATAATTTTGTTCTAGTATAGAGTTGTAATTCTTGAGTTATAAGTAAATAAAAGTGTGATGATCATCATTAGGGCATTTTCCCATGTGAGGAAAGGATTATGGAGGATATGATTCCCCCACAGGTTGGGATGTGACTCCGGACTTAGAAAAAAAAACAGAGGCCAAAGAGCCCAAAATAAAAAAAAAAGAGGTCAAAGAGAGAGGGGACAATATTACTATCCTTTTTCCACACTTGTGCATCAAAGTAGCACCATGTTCTTCATGATAGAGAGTCTCCTATGTTGTCACTTTCATATATTACCAGTGGGAAGTTTTTAGTATAGAACTTGGATTGTATATTCCAATGATGGGCTTCCTCAAATAGCCCTAGGTCTTCGTGAGCAAGCGAGTCATGGATGCCCACCCACTTAGTTTTCCTTTGACGAATGGAAGATATCGTCGATTCGTTATCGAACATGCATTATTCCCTCTCGGAACCACGAGCCTTCTAGTGAGTTGCTCCGGTTTGTGAGGGTTGTGTGTTCAAACTTTCGTCAAACAGGCCAATTTTTTACCACATCATCATGGTGGCATGACATTACGCCAAGCAAGGTTTCATGTGTTTCTGATTACTTTTTATTTTTTTGGAGTTTAAATGGCATGGCACTCCATGCATGTAGTGTTCAGCCGTGACACCAATATGTTTGAAAATTCCTTCCAATTTACTGCACATGGAATTAACTCGCACACAAGTACACAAATATGATTTTTCAAGCCATTATGGTTAGTCATTGCATGTAGATGTAGTTCAAATTTGAATTATGGTCATTAAATGGCTGGAAAATCACTTAAATGTATTTAAAAGGTCAAATGACCCCTAGAATTTTCAATTTTTTCACATGACAGTTGTATTGGTGCACGTTAAACATAGAAATTTTTTGAAGGCCATAAGAGGAAGCCATCTCCCGTTCTTCATCAAACATGCATTGTTCCCTCTCGGAACCACAAGCCTTCTTGTGAGTTGCTCCCGTTTGTGAGGGGTGTGTGTCCAAACTTTTGTCAAACAGGCCAATTTTTTTACCACATCATGTCGGTGACATGACATTACGTCAAGCAAGGTTTCATGTTTTACTGATCATTTTTTTGGAATTTAAATGCCATAGCACTCCATGCCTGTGTCCATCCCGTGACACCAATATGTTTGATAATTCCTTCCAATTTACTGCACATGGAATTAACTCGCACACATGTACACAAATATGATTTTTCGAGCCGTTATGGTTAGCCGTTGCATGTAGATGTAGTTCAAATTTGAATTATGGTCATTAAATGGCTAGAAAATCACTTAAATGTCTTTAAAAGGTCAAATGGCCCCTAGAGTTTTACAAATTTTCACATGACAGTTGTATTGGTGCACGTTAAACATAGAAATTTTTTGAAGGCCATAAGAGGAAGCTATCTCCTGTTCTTCATCAAAGATGCATTGTTCCCACTCGGAACCACGAGCCTTCTTGTGAGTTGCTCCGGTTTGTGAGGGGTGTGTGTCCAAACTTTCGTCAAATAGGCCAATTTTTTACCACATCATCTTGGTGGCATGACATTACGTCAAGCAAGGTTTCATGTTTTACTGATCATTTTTTAATTTTTTGGAATTTAAATGCCATGGCACTCCATGCATGTGTCAAGGTCGTGACACCAATATGTTTGATAACTACACATGGAATTAACTCACACACAAGTACACAAATATGATTTTTCAAACCGTTATGGTTAGCCGTTGCATGTAGATGTAGTTCAAATTTGAATAATGAGCATTAAATGTCTAGAAAATCACTTAAATGTCTTTAAAATTAAGGTCAAATGACCCCTAGAATTTTCCAAATTTTCACATGATAGTTGTATTAGTGCATGTTAAATGTAGAAAAAAATTGAAGGTCGTAAGAGGAAGTTATCTCCCGTTCGTCATCTAACATGCATTGTTCCCTCTCGGAACCACGAGCCTTCTAGTGAGTTGCTCTGGTTTGTGAGGGGTGTGTGTCCAAACTTTTGTCAAACATGCCAAAATTTTACCACATCATCTTGGTGGCATGACATCAAGCAACGTTTCATGTTTTTTTGATCTTTTTAATTTTTTGGAATTTAAATGCCATGGCACTCCATGCATGTGTCCAGGCCGTGACACCAATATGTTGAAAATTCCTTCCAATTTACTGCACATGGAATTAACTTGCACACAAGTACACAAAAATGATTTTTCAAACCGTTATTGTTAGCTGTTGCATGTATATGTAGTTCAAATTTGAATTACGGTAACTAAATGACTAGAAAATCACTTAAATATCTTTAAAAGGTCAAATGACCCCTGGAAGTTTCCAAATTTTCAAATGACTTAGTGCATGTTAACTGTAGAAATTTTTTGAAGGCCGTAAGAGGAAGCTATCACCCATTCGTCATTAAACATTCATTGTTCCCTCTCGGAACCATGAGCCTTCTAGCGAGTTGCTCCGGTTTGTGAGGGGTGTGTGTCCAAACTTTCGTCAAACATGCCGATTTTTTACCACATCATCTTGGTGGCATGACATTACATCAAGCAAGGTTTCATGTGTTTCTGATCATTTTTAAATTTTTTGGAATTTAAATGCCATGGCACTCTATGCTTTGTGTCATAGACGTGAGACCAATATGTTTGAAAATTCCTTCCAATTTACTGCACATGGAATTAACTCGCACACAAGTACACAAATATGACTTTTCAACCCGTTATGGTTAGCTGTTGCATGTACATGTAGTTCAAATTGGAATTACGGTCATTAAATGGCTAGAAAATCACTTAAATGACTTAAAAGGTCAAATGACCCCTGGATTTTTCCAAATTTTGACATGACAATTGTATTAGTACTACAAATTTTCTCGTACATTTAAAACACCATCCATTGCCACTTTACTCCAAAATCGTCTTTCACAGCTAAAAAATATCAAAAACACACACAGTTTTTTTGTAGGATCCGTTTGCGATGAAAATTCGTGGGTCTATTTAAGTCTTCCTCCTGAAGCTTCGCCGGCTCATCTGCTCCAGTGTCGGCAACCCCCGAATCCACGAATCCCGATCCCCATTCTCACAACCCCTTCTTGCAAAGATGATGCCCTGGAAATGCTTCGTGAGGGCTTGTACAATGGGTGCGTCCTCCCCGAGCGCCGCCGCCTGCGCCAAGAGCGCGGCCACCTACGCCGAGAGTGCCACCGCATCCGCATTCAGCATGGCCACATCCACCGAGAGGGCATCTGTGGCAGCCCACAGGGCAGCTGCAGCGGTTGAGACAGCTGCAGACGGTGCAAACGCCGAGAGCACTCGAGTTGTCGTCTGTGTCGTCGATGTCGCCCTGGCCCTGGTCAAGGCCATCCATGCCAAGATCGAGGAAGCACGTGCCAAGATAGTCCGGGCCACCTCGGAATCCAACATGCAACCCACATCCGAAAAGGCGGCGGTGTCCATGGAGCACCTGCTTCCTCATGAGATCGCCGAGTGGGAGCTGGAGATGCAGGAGGAAGCGGAGATCAAGGAGCGCCGAGAGGAGGAGCTGCGCATGGCCGAGGTCGAGGTAGAGAAGAGTCCGTCCATTGAGGAATTGGTAGTGGAGTACCAACGTGAGCTCTGGCGCAGGCACTACTACGAGTACTACAACCTTGAGGGCGACACCGAGGATGAGGACGCGGTCGACTTCAGCTGGGGGGCGCGGAGTCCACCAACTGCGGCATGTCGCCAGGACAAGTCATCGACGTCTCATCTCACACCGGTGATGCATAGGCCGGCGCAGCGGCGGCTTTGTTAAAATTAGGCGTACTTAGGCTTTGTTTTTCATATTGGTCTTTTGTTAGAGCAATGTTTAGGTCAAGGCTTTGTTTAGTTACTAAAATTGCTCGATTCAGTAAGTTTGGTCTGTGTGCTGTACGCTCTTTTGTGTGCCCAAATTAGTAAGCAATGTTAAATTATGCAATGACGTGGATGAGGACAGAACCCAGGGAAATTTCCACCAAAATTTGAATTATCAAACTCATCCCATGCGCGTAAAGCAGAAGAATCATTTGCGATGCACACAGTCGTTCAAAGTGAATGGTGTCCGGTGGCACCGCGTGCAAAGTTTCCCTCCACATTTGAAAATTATTGGCCTACCACCGAAATATCTACCCCCCTTCCCCACCCCCGTTTCTCCCCCGACCACAAGTCACATTTCCCCTATTTCCTCCTTCCTTCCTTACGAAGCTATAGCTACTTCCTTGCTTGCTTCCTCGCTCTCGCCGTCTCGCATCCTACTGCTAGGGTCGTCATGGTCTTCTTCAATGACCTCTCCAGGGGTTCCTCCTCCAACGACAACTCCTTCACCACCCGGGTATGTCTCTCTTCTATCTCTCGTGTTATGACTTGGAATGAAGGATTTTAACTCAGTGGTCGACTTGAGTCATTTCTTCCTCTTGTAGCTCACTAGGACCATCAGTTGCAACGAATGGAGCGGGCTGGCTGAAGATCTTCCTGCTCGTTGTCACCATCAATCTCCATGCGTGAAGTTAGCTGCGTTTGAATCAGTGGATGGTGGGAGGAAGTTTCTGGCATGTGCAGATAAGGTTAGCCCCACTTTCGTTGTCACAAATCATTTGTTAGATGTGATTCAGACACTATCATTGTGCTATGTTATTCTGGATGTTAAGACAGTGTCACAGTTTGTACCTACTATCTAAAAATGTTGCCATCTCATCAGCGGTGCCATTAGAAAATTATTTGGCACCACTTCAGCAGTTTGTGCAGCCAACATTGGTCCACACATTCGAGCAGCCAAGCAGTAAAATACTAAATCTTTATGGCACGAAGGAACTCGGCATCAGAGCAACTAGGTGCTCTGAAGTCCGGGTCCCTAATTTTTTCCGCTGCATCGACTCGCCAGTGAAGGGTACCGGTGCCCAATGTAGCAACAGTTGCCTTCACACCGGTTTTGGCATACATAGTGGACGACCTTAGTGCTATTAGTTCTATGTTACTAAATTTGTGCATGTACACCTGTTAGTATCAATTCGATGTCATCCAAACACTATCGCTATGCTATTGCAGTTATATTTAGCTTCCCCATAAAATGTTCAATTGTTATTTATATTACATGACTAAGAACTTGTAGCGTTGTTGTAGTTAATTGTAGCTTCTGATGTTTCAGAATTTGGTTGTTGTCTCAGTAGCAATTAGTTCATTTGCACATTGATCTTTTTTAGAAGATATGTCATAGTTAACATGTTTCTTCAGTTTTTTTAAATATGTATTTGGTGATTTTCTATGTTGGTAGAAACCCATTTCCCCTACAATTGTTACTGATATAGTTTTAAATATTATAGGATGAACGGAAGTGTTCTTACCTAGAGTGGGTTGATCAAGAGTGGCCACTGTCTTTGAAGGTGTGCCTAACAAAGCTCTGGAGCATGTATGAGGAAGAGAACAGAGGTAGGCTTAGATAAAGTGTTGTCAATGCTGAATAATATTTGAAGATGTGGGGAAAAAGATGAAGATGGAGAATGAGCTCAGATTTTTTTAGTTAGACTTTGAGGAGGCACTTTCCCAGTTGGTCAGTGCAAAACAGGTTCTTACTAAACTGAAAGCAGAGGTGGATAAGACGAGCCCGGATGATCTCGATTAGGGAAATAAATATATTGTTCTAATATTGTTCTTATGAAGGTGAACTAGTTATATGTTGTATTGTGCTGTTTTTAGGTAGCTATCGTACTGTCGTGTTAAAATATATTTACGTGTCTGATATGAAATTGGCAAACAATTGTTCGATATGAAATGTGAATTTTCATAATACTAGAATTATTAATTTTAAACTAATAAACCTGCTAAATGGGTCATGGAACTTTGCAAACGGTTCTAGTAGTAAAAGCAATTGTGATGGATAGCCAAATGTCATAAAGTTTTGTTCATCAAATCGTGTGTGATGTAGTTGAATAAAAGCAAACGGTTAACTGAGGCAGAGCATGTGTGATAGTTACACCTATCACACATGAGGCTATACATAAAATTATGTGGGATGTATATACGAACGGAAACATTTTCTCTGGATTAACTTGTGGGATGTACATACGAACGGAAACTTACTTCTTGGATTGACTGTGTGGAATGTACATAAGAACAGAAACGTATTCCTTGGATTGACTGTGTGGAATGTACATAACAAACAAGAACGTTTGTTTGTGACTGAGTGTGTGGGATGTACTTACGACCGGAACCGATTGGGCCTATATAACCATATTTGATCACTCGCCCGTCGCACACGACTTTATTTTGCCGAGCGTGTGTGACCGGAGGGCCTATACCCGACGGTTTATGGGTCGTGCGCACTCACTTGGCGACGGTTCAAAATGTTGTCGCATAAAGGGGTTAAAAACTGTTTGTATAGCAATTCGTTTGTAACATCCCAAATTTTCAATTTGGAATGTTATACATTAGGTCATCATGCATATCATATTTTATTGTGCTTTTGGTTTTGATCCTAGAAAATCCTAAGCAACTCAAGGACCCACGGAGAGAGTTGGGGATTTTGTTATTTACATATTTGAGTTTTCTCAAATTATGTAAACAGGATCATTTGATTTTATTTATTTTATCATCAATTATTTCTATTACAAAAATATGAGAGAGGGAATAAAATGACTTTCCCAAAATATAGAAATATTGAGGATTTAATAAAAAAATCAAATAAGTTTTATTTCGGAGTTTTTCGGTATTTTTATTTGAATTTAGGAAAAATGCGCGTTTTCAAAGCTGTAGTTTGGGCCCAGATAAATGTTCACTTTATCGGCCTTGATTTTAGGAACCCGACAAAATTTATTTCGTGATTTTTGGAGTCCGTTTAGTATTTCTTTTTATTTTTCTTCCGAGCGGATTTAAAAAAAAAAAACTTGAACCGACTCCTGGCCGTAACCGGCCAGGAAACCTCCGCCCGGGGCCTTTATATAACACCCTAACCGGCCCGAGAGAGAGAGAGGCCCGAAGCCAGCTAACCCTAACCCTAGCTAAGCCGCCGCCGCCTCCCAGCCGCCGCCGCCGCCGCTGCCCGCCGCCGCCGCCTCCCAGCCGCCGCCGCCGGAGCGCGCGCCTTTCGAGGTTTGCCGCCGCCTCGTTTTTCCGTGCTGTTTTTTTTATAAAAAAAAAATATTTCTGTTCGTCGTTTTTCTTTTTCGTCGGATTTTTCCGCGGTTATTTTCTGATCGCGATTTCTGATCCGATTTTCGTTTTAGTATAACTTTTCGCTCGTTTATCGGAATCAGGCGATTCAAGTGCCTGGAGTTTCGTCTCGAAACCCTCTTTCCGAATAATCAACTTAAACAAGTTTTTGCTACTATAAAATTTGCCCTAGATCCAGATTACTAGAACGAAGTTGTTTTCTTTCGCCGTTTGATTTCTTTTGCTTTGTTCGATTTGATTCTTTTGCCAACCAGGGTTCTTAAGTTGAACTTTCTGGTTAGATCTTCTATTTGAGTTTTACCTGTGCATTAGATGAGTACTTATTGTATTCTTGTTTGTTTGTCTGCGATAGAATACCCGGAGTGCGCCGCTTGTTACTTCGAATCTCTAGGTTACGCGGATCATCAGCAAGGCAAGTAACACTTTGATCATACCTTTTCTACAACCCAGTTTTATTGCATTAGATCAATACTCACACATTGCATGATCATGATCTAATTAAATTGTGGGTTGGGAAGTAGATGAGGTAGTACCTATTACCTGTTTATTATCAAACCTTTGGGAGTTACTTCTACGTTTGCTTATTATGCCATGCTATGCCAGTAGACGTGGATTGGGTGAGTGATATCCATGACAGATGTGAGATTGTTAATTAAGGGTTTATCTAAGGTGGCAACCTAACACACATCTGGGTGGATTGAGGCACCTGGGGTTACCAGGACTTGCCTGTTTTCTTGGACCGCCACCCAGGCTCAAAGGGATCATGAGATTATTCATACTAGAAACTTCCGTGTGCAGCCACAAGCCATTATGGGCTCTGGCATAGTTGAGTAAGTTGTGTGAACTCTTACAGTGGTAGACTAGCATATGTAGGGGAAAGTAGGTGTACCAGTCTACCCGTCGTAAGGTGCTAGCGCTTCTGAAAGACTGTGTCTCGGTCATCCGTTTCTCAAACACACTGCAGTGCGAGAAACCAAACGGAGGCGATCGAGTCTTGTGGGGAAAAGTGCGCAAACCTCTGCAGAGTGTAACAAAGTAATCATGGTTAGCCGTGTCCCCGGTTATGGACATCTTGAGTATCTAGTACCTGGATTTTCATGTGAATCTCAACATGTTACTCTAAATTAATTTTGTGGTATTTTAATGATGTTACTTAATTGGGATTGAGGATGCTGTCAACCATTCTCAATGTTTCACAACCACCTTGATAGTAAATAAATCTATTCCTTTGAAGTAGGGAAAAATTGGCTTTACGCAAAAACTGTAACCATATAGCTTTCCACCAGCCAAATATGCATATAGTATAGTTGTTGCATTCCATTACTCTCTATGTGTTACCTTGCCAGCATATTCCATGTGCTGACCCGTTTTCGGGCTGCAACGTTAATGTTGCAGACTTTTCAGACGACGATTGAGGAGTTTTAGGTCGTGGTTCTATACTCAGTGATGCCGTTGGAGTTGATGGACTCACTTATCTTCCAAGCCTTCCGCTGTTATCGTTATTAGATGGCCTTAAGCCATATTTATTGTAATAAGTCTCTTTTGAGACACTCGATGTAATAAGTGTGTGATTGCTACTCTGCTATAAATCCTTCGAGTACTGTGTGGTGTCAGCATTACTGATCCAGGGATGACACCGGAGCACAGAGATCAGACTGTTTGAGGTCTGGTCGCTACATCGTTGTACCAGTGGTGCCTCCCTTCCCTAAGGAAGGGGCCCGAATTGGAGTTGGGGAGGAGTCCAGCTCCTCGTCCCTTGGCCAACCAAAGGGGAGGGACTTTCCCTCCCCTTGTGGCGCCCCTCCTCTCCCCTCCAACCTATATATACTAGAGGATTTCCACCCTTTGGATATACAAGTTTTTGAAGCTTCCTCTAGTTATTCTAGTTCTTGTTCTAGTTGGTCCAAGTTGACTAATTAGAGCTTGGCTAATCCTATTGTCCTCATAATTAGAAGCCTAGTGTGGTTCTGATCTCCTCCCTTTAAGTCTCCGATGACGATTAGCTCTAGACGGAGAAGCGATGTCGGATCATGAAGGTTGCACGCTTACAACTGATACGTCCATTTTGCATCATGCTTTTATATCGATATTTATTGCATTTATGGGCTATTATTTCACATTATGTCACAATACTTATGGCTATTCTCTCTTATTTTACAAGGTTTACATAAGGAGGGAGAATGCCGGCAGCTGGAATTCTGGGCTGGAAAAGGAGCAAATATTAGAGACCTATTCCGCACAACTTCAAAAGTCCTGAAACTCCATGGAATACCTTATAATAAATAATGAAAAATCCTCGCCAAAGATGAAGACCAGGGGGCCCACACCCTTTCCACAAGGGTGGGGGCGCCCCCCTAGGGCGCCCCCTACCTCGTGGGCCCCTGGTGGCTCTCCGATGACCATCTTCTGCTATATGAATTCTTTTGTCGAGAAAAAAAAGGAGAAGCAACCTTTCGGGACGAAACTCCGCTGCCACGAGGCGGAACCTTGGCGGAACCAATCTAGGGCTCCGGCAGAGCTGTTCTACCAGGGAAACTTCCCTCCTGGAGGGGGAAATCATCGCCATCGTCATCACCAACGCTCCTCTCATCGAGAGAGGGCAATCTCCATCAACATCTTCATCAGCACCATCTCATCTCAAAACCCTAGTTCATCTCTTGTATCCAATTCTTGTCTCCAAGTCCGGGATTGGTGCTAGTAGGTTGCTAGTAGTGTTAATTACTCCTTGTAGTTGATGCTAGTTGGTTTAATTGGTGGAAGATCATATGTTCAGATCCTTTATGCATATTATTACCCCTCTGATTATGAACATGAATATGCTTTGTGAGTAGTTACGTTTGTTCCTGAGGACAAGGGATAAGTCTTGCTATTAGTAGTCATGTGAATTTGGTATTCGTTCGATATTTTGATGAGATGTATGTTGTCTAGCCTCTAGTGGTGTTATGTGAACGTCGATGTCATAACACTTCACCATTATTTGGGGCTAGAGGAAGGCATTGGGAAGTAATAAGTAGATGATGGGTTGCTAGAGTGACAGAAGCTTAAACCCTAGTTTATGTGTTGCTTCGTAAGGGGCTGATTTGGATCCATATGTTTCATGCTATGGTTAGGTTTACCTTAATACTTTTGTTGTAGTTGCGGATGCTTGCAATAGAGGTTAATCATAAGTGGGATGCTTGTTCTAGTAAGAACATCACCCAAGCACCGGTCCACCCACATGTCAAATTATCAAAGTACCGAACGCGAATCATATGAACGTGATGAAAACTAGCTTGACGATATTCCCATGTGTCCTCGGGAGCGCTTTTCCTTATATAAGAGTTTGTCCAGGCTTGTCCTTTGCTACAAAAAGGATTGGGCCACTTTGCTGCACTTTATTTACTTTTTTTACTTGTTGCTCGTTACAAATTATCTCATCACAAAACTATCTGTTACCACTTATTTCAGTACTTGAAGAGAATACCTTGCTGAAAACCGCTTATCATTTCCTTCTGCTCCTCGTTGTGTTCGACACTCTTACTTATCGAAAGGACTACGATAGATCCCCTATACTTGTGGGTCATCAAGACTCTTTTCTGGCATCGTTGCCGGGGAGTGAAGCGCCTTTGGTAGGTGGAATTTGGTAAGGAAAAATTTGTATAGTGTGCTGAAATTTATTGTCACTTGTTACTATGGAAAGTAATCCTCTGACGGGCTTGTTCGGGGTATCTTCACCTCGACCAGTAGAGCAGAGAGTTTCTCCTCAACCTACTGAACCTATTGAAAATGAAATTCCTTATGAGTATCCTTCGGGTATGATAGAAAAACTGCTAGCTAATCCTTTTAC
Organism: Triticum dicoccoides; assembly: GCF_002162155.2. Classification (NCBI taxonomy): domain Eukaryota; kingdom Viridiplantae; phylum Streptophyta; class Magnoliopsida; order Poales; family Poaceae; genus Triticum; species Triticum dicoccoides. The sequence continues at coordinate 134,201,869 of NC_041386.1, read as the reverse complement.
AGGAGATGGAACAAAGCATCCTGATGAACACCTAATATATGTGGATGAAGTTTCTGGATTATTTAAGCTTGCAGGTATATCCGATGATGTTGCTAAGAAAAAGGTCTTCCCTTTATCTTTGAAGGGAGACGCATTGACATGGTATAGGCTATGTGATGATACGAGATCATGGAACTATAGAAGATTGAAATTGGAATTTCATCAGAAGTATTACCCTATGCATCTTGTTCATCGTGACCGCAATTATATATATAATTTTGGCCTCGCAAAGGAGAAAGCATCGCTCAAGCTTGGGGGAGGCTTAAATCAATGTTATATTCATGCCCCAATCATGAGCCCCCAAGAGAACCAATTCTTCAAAAATTTCATGCTCGGCTTTCTGAAAATAATCGCACCATGCTCGATACTTCTTGTGCTGGCTCTTTTATGATGAAGACTATTGGATTTAGATGGGATTTATTGGATAGAATTAAACGCAACTCTGAAGATTGGGATCTCGACAAAGGTAAGTAGTCAGGTATGACACCTAAGTTTGATTGTGTTAAATCTTTTATGGATACCAATATTTTCCATAAGTTTAGCACTAAATATGGACCTGATTCTAAGATAGTAGCTTCTTTCTGTGAATCTTTTGCTATTTATGTTGATCTCCCTAAGGAGAAGTGGTTTAACTATCATGCTCCCATAGAAGTAAAAGTAGTTGCACCTATTAAAGTTGAAGAAAAGACTGTTACTTATAATGATCATATTGTTCCTACTTGTTATGTTGAGAAACCACCTTTCCCTGTTAGGATAAAGGATCATGCTAAAGCTTCAACTGTGGTTCGTAAAAGCAATATTAAAACATATACACCTCCCGAGCAAGTTAAAGTTGAACCTAATATCGCTATTGTTAAAGATCTCTTATCTGATAATATTGATGGGCATGCTATTCAGTTCTGCGGTGAAACTGCTAGAATTGCTAAACCTTGTGCTAAAGATAAAAATAGACCTGTGGTAGGCATGCCTGTTATTTCTGTTAAAATAGGAGATCATTGTTATCATGGCTTATGTGATATGGGTGCTAGTGCTAGTGCAATACCTATTGACTTATATAAAGAAATTATGCATGGCATTGCACCTGTTGAGTTAGAAGAAATTGATGTTACTATTAAACTGGCTAATAGAGATACTATTTCACCAATGGGAATTGTTAGAGATGTTGAAGTCTTGTGTGGGAAAACTAAATATCCTGCTGATTTTCTTGTTCTTGGTTCCCCACAAGATAGCTTTTGTCCCATTATATTTGGTAGACCCTTCTTAAATACTGTTAATGCTACCATAGATTGCACAAGGGATGTTGTTACTGTCGGCTTAGATGATATGAGTCATGATTTTAATTTCTCTAAATTTAGTAAACAACACCGTGAAGAAGAATTGCCTAGTAAGGATGAAATTATTGGTCTTGCTTCTATTGCCGTACCTCCTAGTGATCCTTTAGAACAATATTTGCTAGACCATGAGAATGATATGTTTATGAATGAAAGAAGGGAAATAGATGAAGTATTATTTAAACAGGAACCTATTCTGAAACACAATTTGCCTGTTGAAATCCTAGGGGATCCCCCTCCACCTAAGGGTGATCCCGTGTTTGAGCTTAAACCGTTGCCTGATAATCTTAAATATGCTTATCTTGATGAAAAGAAGATATATCATGTTATTATTAGTGCTAACCTTTCAGAGCATGAAGAAGAAAGATTATTGAAAACTCTGAAGAAGCACCGTGCTGCTATTGGATATACTCTTGATGATATTAAGGGTATTAGCCCCACTCTATGTCAACATAAAATAAATTTGGAAGCAGATGCCAAACCAGTTCGTGATCCTCAACGACGTCTGAATCCTAAAATGAAATAAGTGGTAAGAAAAGAAATACTAAAGCTTCTGGAGGCAGGTATAATTTATCCTGTTGCTGATAGTCAGTTGGTAAGTCCTGTTCATTGTGTCCCTAAGAAGGAAGGTATTACTGTTGTTCCTAATGATAAAGATAAATTGATTCCACAAATAATTATTACAGGTTATAGGATGGTAATTGATTTCCACAAATTAAATAAGTCTACTAAGAAAGATCATTACCCCTTACCTTTTATCGATCAAATGCTAGAAAGATTATGCAAGCATACACATTACTGCTTTCTAGATGGGTATTCTCGTTTCTCTCAAATACCTGTGTCGGCTAAAGATCAATCAAAGACTACTTTTACATGCCCTTTTGGTACTTTTGCTTATAGACGTATGCCTTTTGGTTTATGTAATGCACTTGCTACCTTTCAAAGATGCATGATGGCTATATTCTCTGACTTCTGTGAAAAGATTTGTGAGGTTTTCATGGACGACTTTTCCGTCTATGGATCTTCTTTTGATGATTGCTTGAGCAATCTTGATCGAGTTTTGCAGAGATGTGAAGAAACTAATCTTGTATTGAATTGGGAAAAGTGCCACTTTATGGTTAATGAGGGTATTGTCTTGGGGCATAAAGTTTCTGAAAGAGGTATTGAAGTTGATAAAGCCAAGGTTGATGCTATTGAAAAGATGCCATGTCCCAAGGACATCAAAGGTATAAGAAGCTTCCTTGGTCACGCCGGATTTTATAGGAGGTTCATTAAGACTTCTCAAAAATTTCTCGGCCTCTGACTAATTTATTACAAAAAGATATACCATTTGTCTTTCATGATGATTGTGTAGAAGCATTTGAAATACTTATGAAAGCATTAGTCTCTGCACCTGTTGTTCAGCCACCTGATTGGAATTTACCCTTTGAAATTATGTGTGATGCTAGTGATTATGCTGTAGGTGCTGTTCTAGGGCAAAGAGTTGATAAGAAATTAAATGTTATCCATTATGCTAGTAAGACTCTAGACAATGCTCAAAGAAATTATGCTACTACTGAAAAAGAACTTTTAGCAGTTGTATTTGCTTGTGATAAGTTCAGACCTTATATTGTTGATGCTAAAGTAACTATCCACACTGATCATGCTGCTATTAAATATCTTATGGAGAAGAAAGATGCTAAACCTAGACTTATTAGATGGGTTCTCTTGCTACAAGAATTTGATTTGCATATTGTTGATAGAAAAGGAGCTGAGAACCCCATTGCAGACAACTTATCTAGGTTAGAGAATGTTCTTGATGACCCACTACCTATTGATGATAGCTTTCCTGATGAACAATTAAATGTCATAAGTACTTCTCGTAGTACCCCTTGGTATGCTGATTATGCTAATTACATAGTTGCTAAATTTATACCACCTAGCTTCACATACCAACAAAAGAAAAAATTCTTCTATGATTTGAGACATTACTTTTGGGATGACCCACATCTTTATAAAGGAGTAGATGGTGTTATTAGATGTTGTGTACCTGAGCATGAACATGAACAGATCCTACGCAAGTGCCACTCCAAAACTTATGGAGGACACCACGCGGGAAATAGAACTGCACATAAGGTATTGCAATCTGGTTTTTATTGGCCTACTCTCTTCAAGGATGCCCATAAGTTTGTCCTATCTTGTGATGAATGTCAAAGAATTGGTAATATTAGTAGACGTCAAGAAATGCCTATGAATTATTCACTTGTTATTGAACCATTTGATGTTTGGGGCTTTGATTATATGGGACATTTTCCGGCCTCTAATGGATATACACATATTTTAGTTGTTGTTGATTATTCCAACTAGTAGTGTTGATCATAACACTTCTATTAAAATGCTTAAAGAAGTTATTTTTCCGAGGTTTGGAGTCCCTAGATATTTAATGACTGATGGTCGTTCACATTTTATTCATGGTGCTTTCCGTAAAATGCTTGCTAAATATGACGTCAATCATAGAATTGCATCTCCGTATCACCCACAGTCTAGTGGTCAAGTAGAATTGAGTAATAGAGAACTCAAATTAATTTTGCAAAAGACTGTCAATACGTCTAGAAAGAATTGGTCCAAGAAACTTGATGATGCATTATGGGCCTGTAGAACTACATTTAAAAATCCTATGGGTATGTCTCCGTATAAAATGATATATGGAAAATCATGTCAGTTACCTCTCAAACTCGAACATAAGGCATATTGGGCTATTAAAGAGCTCAACTATGATTTTAAACTTGCCGGTGAAAAGAGGTTATTTGATATTAGCTCACTTGATGAATGGAGAACCCAAGCTTATGAAAATGCCAAGTTGTTTAAAGAAAAGGTTAAAAGATGGCATGACAAAAGGATACAAAAGCGTGAGTTTAATGTAGGTGATTATGTATTGCTATACAACTCTCGTTTAAGATTTTTGCAGGAAAACTTCTCTCTAAATGGGAAGGGCCCTATGTTATCGAGGAGGTCTATCGTTCTGGTGCCATAAAAATCAACAAGTTCAAAGGCACAAATCCGAAGGTGGTAAACGATCAGAGAATTAAAAATTATATCTCAGGTAATCCCATAAATATTGAAACCGTAACCCCGGAGGAATACATAAGGGACACTTTCCAGAACGTTTCAGACTCCGAAGAGGAATATGTATGTGGTACGGTAAGTAAACCGACTCCAAAACAATTTTTAAGGCAATATTTCTCCGTTTTGGAATATTTAGAAAAATAGAAAATTAAGTAGCAGTCCGGGAAGGACACGAGGGCCCCATGAGGGTGGAGGGGGCGCCCTACCCCCTGGGCGCGCCCCTACCTCATGAGCACCTCGTGTGCTCTTCGGACTCCGTTTTCGTACACGACACGTATTTTGGTCGGTAAAAATTCATTATATAATCTCCCGTGGGTTTTGACTCCCGTATCACGCAAAAGTCTCTTGTCTTTGTTTTGAGCTGTCCTGCTGCAGATAGAGCAACATGTCGTCCCAGGATTCGGAAGGAGAAAGCTACGTAGTTGATTACCTCGCAGATCCTAAGGTCTATGGGGAGGTGGAGCATTGCTGTTGGAATACGGAAGAAGAAGAGGACTATGAACCCAAGGGAAAGGGGGAGACGAGCTCAGATGAAGATGAAGTCCCACTACCTCAACCTGGGGACATGCATGTGGAGTTCAAAAAGTCAAGCCTCCCGGATAGGGTAAAGAAACCTAAGATCGAGTTTATCCCTTTTCGCCTCTTGCAGGAAAACAAGCAGGAACTATGCAAAAAGATACTGAGCTTGGAGCAGGAGATCGAGGACTTAAGGGACCAAAATTCTGTCCTCAAGCGCAAATTAAGGAAGAAGCCTACGCCATCAACAAAATCACCACCGTCTCCACCAACAAAGAAGAATTGAGTATCTGGTATGGGCACTCCACTTGGCAACTGCCAAGCTTGGGGGAGTGCCCCGGTATCGTATCACCATCACTTTTATCTTTACCGTTTTTCTTAGTTCGATCCTTTTGGTAATATCTTGATCCACTAGAATAAAAGTTCTTAGTATGATTTAGTCGTGAGTTTTGCTTTATTATCCTCCTATGTAATCGAGTCCGTGAGCTATATAATAAATATTAGTGTTGAGTCAAGGGCTTGATTATTTTACCATGATCCTAAGGGAATAAAAGAAAAGAGAAAGAAATAAAAAGAAACAAAGAGCTCATGTGAGTCATATGGAGAGTAATGAGCTCACATAGAAAGAGTATGATGAATAAAAGTTGTTGAGGGTTGACAAACACAGTTTTGGTCATCGTTGCAATTAATAGGAAGTAATAAGGAAAGAGAGGTTTCACATATAAATATACTATTTATTGACATCTTTTATGATTGGGAGCACTCATCAAAATATGGCATGCTAAAGAGTTGATGTTGGACAAGGAAGACAACGTAATGGGTTATGTTTTCTTATATCTGAGATAAAGTATGTTGTCATGGATCATCCAACATGTTGAGCTTGCCTTTCCCCCTCATGCTAGCCAAATTCTCAGCACCAAGTAGAGATACTACTTGTGCTTCCAAATACCCTTAAACCAGTTTTGCCATGAGAGTCCACCATATCTACCTATGGATTGAGTAAGATCCTTCAAGTAAGTTGTCATCGGTGCAAAGCAATAAAAGTTGCTCTAAATATGTATGATTAGTGTGGGAGAAATAAGCTTTATACGATCTTGTGATGTGGAAGTAATAAAAGCGACGGACTGCATAATAAAGGTTCATATCACAAGGGGCAATATAAAGTGACGTTCTTTCGCATTAAGATTTTGTGCACCCAACCATAAAAGCGCATGGCAACCTCTGCTTCCCTCTGCGAAGGGCCTATCTTTTATTATTATCTTCTACCTTATGCAAGTGTCATGGTGATCTTCACCTCTCCCTTTTTCATTTTATCCTTTGGCAAGCCTAGCATGTTGGAAAGAACCTGATATATGTATATATATAATTGGATGTAGGGGGCATGAGTTATTATTGTTGACATCACCCTTGATGTAAAAGGTTGTGGGGCGAAACTATAAGCCCCTATCTTTCTCTGTGTCCGATTAAGACTCCGTAACCACAAGTATTGCGCGAGTGTTAGCAATTATGAAGGACTAGATGATAGTTGAGTATGAGGACTTGCCTTTTAGCTCTGACATAGACTCATTCTGATGTTATGATAAATTGCAATTGCTTCAATGACTGAGGTTATAGTTTGTTGGTTCTCAATAAGGTTTCTGATTCATACTTTTGCATTGTGAATAGATCATCACTTGAACATAAGTAATCATATGACAATATCTATATATGTTGCTGTTATGAGAATAATCATGATGCCCTCATGTCCGTATTTTATTTTTATCGACGCCTCTACCTCTAAACATGGGGACATATTTATTGTTATCGGCTTTCGCTTGAGGACAAGCGAGGTCTAAGCTTGGGGGAGTTGATACGTCCATTTTGCATCATGCTTTTATATCAATATTTAATGCATTATGGGCTGTTATTTCACATTATGTCACAATACTTATGGCTATTCTCTCTTATTTTACAAGGTTTACATAAGGAGGGAGAATGCCGGCAGCTGGAATTCTGGGATGGAAAAGGAGCAAATATTAGAGACCTATTCTGCACAACTCCAAAAGTCCTGAAACTCCATGGAATACCTTATAATAAATAATGAAAAATCCTCGCCAAAGATGAAGACCAGGGGGCCCACACCCTTTCCACGAGGGTGGGGGCGCCCCCCCCCCCAGGGCACGCCCCCTACCTTGTGGGCCCCCTGGTGGCTCTCTAATGACCATCTTATACTATATGAAGTCTTTCGTTGAGAAAAAAAGGAGAAGCAACCTTTCGGGACGAAACTCTGCCGCCACGAGGTGGTACCTTGGCGGAACCAATCTAGGGCTCCGGCAGAGCTGTTCTGCCGGGGAAACTTCCCTCCTGGAGGGGGAAATCATTGCCATCGTCATCACCAACGCTCCTCTCATCGGGAGAGGGCAATCTCCATCAACATCTTCATCAGCACCATCTCATCTCAAAACCCTAGTTCATCTCTTGTATCCAATTCTTGTCTCCAAGTCCGGGATTGCTGCTAGTAGGTTGCTAGTAGTGTTAATTACTCCTTGTAGTTGATGCTAGTTGGTTTAATTGGTGGAAGATCATATGTTCAGATCCTTTATGCATATTATTACCCCTTTGATTATGAACATGAATATGCTTTGTGAGTAGTTACGTTTGTTCCCGGGGACAAGGGAGATGTCTTGCTATTAGTAGTCATGTGAATTTGGTATTTGTTCGATATTTTGATGAGATGTATGTTGTCTAGCCTCTAGTGGTGTTATGTGAACGTCGACTACATAACACTTCACCATTATTTGGGCCTAGAGGAAGGCATTGGGAAGTAATAAGTAGATGATGGGTTGCTAGAGTGACAGAAGCTTAAACCCTAGTTTATGCATTGCTTCATAAGGGGCTGATTTGGATCCATATGTTTCATGCTATGGTTAGGTTTACCTTAATACTTTTGTTGTAGTTGCGGATACTTGCAATAGAGGTTAATCATAAGTGGGATGCTTGTTCAAGTAAGAACAGCACCCAAGCACTAGTCCACCCACATGTCAAATTATCAAAGTACCGAACGCGAATCATATGAACGTGATGAAAACTAGCTTAACGATATTCCCATGTGTCCTCGGGAGCGCTTTTCCTTATATAAGAGTTTGTCCAGGATTGTCCTTTTCTACAAAAAGTATTGGGCCACCTTGCTACACTTTATTTACTTTTGTTACTTGTTGCTCGTTACAAATCATCTCATCACAAAACTATTTGTTACCACTTATTTCAGTACTTGCAGAGAATACCTTGCTGAAAACCGCTTATCATTTCCTTCTGCTCCTCGTTGGGTTTGACACTCTTACCTATCGAAAGGACTACGATAGATCCCCTATACTTGTGGGTCATCAGCAACCAAGTAGAGAGGTCGTGTTTTGGTCTTTGACTCGAGGGACTGTTCCTGGGTGGTACGAGGGATCTTTCATCTACGGTTCATGGGAATCCAAGTATGATCTAGACCGACACATTCTTTTTCCGCTGCAACTCGGTGACGGTAACGATCATGATCCCAACCCGTTATGCATCTTCATATACATCATGGGTGATCGTAGGTGCGAATTTTTTCTTTTCTACTATGTTTCCCAACAAGTATCCACTATGTTCTGACATTGATGTTGTTATGACTTTGCTATTCTTAATGCTTGTCACTAAGGCCCGACTGCCATGATTTCAGATCTGAACATATTATGCTTTCATGAATATACTCCCTCCGTCCGAAAAAGCTTGTCCCTCAAGTGGATGTATTTAGCACCAAGTTAGTGCTAGATACATTCATTTGAGGGACAAGTTTGGGACAAGATTTTTCGGAAGGAGGGGGTATTTGAGATGTTGATCTTACCTGCAAGTTGTATGCATATGTTCTAAACCCTAGACCCCCAAGGCGACAATAATTGGGATATTGATGGGGATGCCTTTAACTTGAGGAATTCATGTATTCACCATGTGTTAATGCTTTGTTTCGGTTCTCTATTAAAAGGAGCACATTAATTACCCTTATTTTCCATTAGGACCCCACTGCCATGGGAGGATAGGACAAAAGATTCCATGCAAGTTCTTACCGCAAGGACGTATGACTATATATGGAATACATGCCTACATATGATTGATGAATTGGAGCTATTGTGCGTTTCTCTAGGTTGTGACGGTTACCTATTAAATCTCATTTAAATATCCATCGCTACTCCATGCCTACACTTTAATAGTATTGCCTTTGCTCACGTTACAACTACTCTATTGGTTACAAATCTGCTATTACTTTTGTTACTGCTACTGTTACTTTGATATCACTGCTATCATATTACTGTGCTACTAATAAATAGTTGCAAGGAAGTGATTCTCAAGTGTGGTTGAATTGACAACTCAACTACTAAGGCATATAAATACTCTTTGGTCCCCAGTGTTGAATCAATAAATTTGGGTAAAATACTGCCCTCGAAGACTGTTGCGACTTCATACTTGTGGGTCATCAGTCACCTAAGACACGATCTTGCATGACGGAAAAAGTGGCACCATCAAGAATTTATTTTCTATGATGGAGCTTCATTGACGGTGGGGGTGACGGCCGAAAAATGTTACCAGGCCATTTTTGTGACAAAAATCGTGTTTACGTGACACAAGGGAAACGTCATAGAATAGATGGCCTTTTGTAGTGCTAGGGTTGATGTAGATTATATAGCCGGCCTCCACCGGTTTCCTCCATGGATGTGGACTCTCCTCTTTGATTCAAGGGCTCTAGATGACCCAAGTTCAATCCCAATACCCCCTCCCCTACCTATGGCTAAGGACATTGTGGAACAACCAGGAATGAAATCCACGAACAATCGTGTGAGATCTAGGTGATTTAGCAGCTTTCTGGGGGTGGTACAATCGAGCCCGGTCGTACCTGATGTCGTCATTCTTTTTGGACCCCTTTAGTATATTGTTCGACATTTATTCATACAAACTCCAATTTGGACGTTTTGGGCTCGTTGGAATCACGTGAATGAGCCAGATACACCCATGGCATTGGATGTTCAATTCGAGAACTTTGAAAAATGTGATAGTTGACACTCCAAAATGAATAAGTCTAGTGCATGGAAGTCTTCCATATTGATCCCAACCTTGGTCTTTTCATCATTCTTGGTATTGCTACAAAACCCCTATAGACACACCAAAACAAAGGAAACTAACAAAAACTACCAACTATGTAATGCTCATAGTGAAAAGTCTTCAAACTGGAAATCATGAATAATGGACAAGTAGTTGGCTCAATAGGACATGATATATGGAGATAAATGGAAAAAAGAGCTTTAAAATCTGTATAAAATAGAGCCATCACCCTCCCCAAGTTTAAACCATGCTCGTCCTTGAGTAAGAAGGTTTCCTACCAAAGCTCTTTGTTGCCAACTCTAAAGCTCCTATTGAAATCCAAAGTCATATCCATATCTTCCATGCAAGCTTGCAAAATTTAACTAACACTACTGGAATCAGGATCTTTGCCGTCAGCTGGCTCTTTGTCGTCCACTAGCTGATGGCAAAGAAGGTCTTTGCCATCAGGTTAAAGAAAACTGACGGCAAAGAGGAAGCTGATGGCAAAGATAATGTTTGCCGTCAGCTACCTCTTTGCCGTCTGCTAGCTGATGGCATAGAAGCTCTGCCGTTAGCTAGCAGACGACAAAGAGGGAGGGTGGCGCACTAGCGAGGGCCACCTAACGACCACTTTCTTTGCTGTCTATCTTTTTCGTCTGCTAGTGGACGACAAAGAAAGTGGCCAACTAATGTCTGTTAGCTAGGGTCTTTGCCGTCCGTTAGCCGACGGCAAAGAGCTGTGACCTAAACTAAAAGGCAGCCAGCCCCACGTCCCTCTCTCTCCCTCCCTCATCACACCTGCACCACTGCCCTCGTGCCCGAGCCGCCCTTGCCGCCCCGCCTCACCGCCTCGGCAGCATCGCCCCGGCCGCCCCAACGCCGCTGTCCTCCACCCACGCGGCCTCCCCGCCTCGTTGCCCAACTCCTCCACCCTCGCGGCCGCCCCGTCGCTCCGACGCCCCCTCCTCCATCCCAGGCACCCCCTGCCGTGCCTGAAGGTGAGACATCCCTCTTTTTATTTTTTTTCTGTTTTTTAGATTTAGTTTAATTAGGTTTACTTTAATTTAGGCTTGGTTTAGTTTCTATTTTTAGGTTTAGATTTAGCTTAGTTTAGGTTAATTTTATTAGGTTTAGTTTAGGTTAATAAGAAAGTAGAAATATGAAACAAAAAATAAGAAGAAGAATAAGAAGAGGAAGAGGAAGAGGAGGAGGAGGAGGAGGAGGAAGAAAAGGATTAGGGGTGCATCACCGACGAAACCGGGTCGAGCGGGTTAGGGGGTTCCTCGATGTCGATGGAACCCTAAATAGCAAGTATGGTCAGTGCGAGATACATGTGGCCGTTGGTGTCGAACACTACATCCACGTCCCAGAAGTGATGCCGACGTCTGGCGTCCTGAAGCAACAGCTCTCGGCGTCGATGGCGGTCGAACACCATTGCGAATTTGTCTTGCAGCCTCTGCGATGATGATTAAAAGCCAAGTGTTCAAACTTGAAACACCCAAACTGACTCAAGTCGGTTTGGTTGTTTGAAATTTCAAAACTTGGCTTTAATCCTCATCGCAAAGGCTGCGAGACAAATTCACCAAGGTGTTCGACCGTCATCGACCACCAGCACTATTGTTGTTGGACACCGGGCGCCGGCTTCACTTGTGGGATGTGGATCTAGTGTTCAACGCCAAGCGCCGCATGTATCTCGCACCAATGATACTTGCTATTTAAGGTTCCATCGACGCTGAGGAACTCCTAACCCGCTCATCCTGTTGTAAATATTTAGTTAGGTTGACAGAAAAAACAAAATTGATATGTTACTCATCTTTCGATTTAAATGTGCATTTTTTCGTCGCTGCGAGGGTCTAGTGTTCGACGAGCTCCGCCCCTGCGTTCGTGGGTGAGCACAAATGACATCTTGTCCTTCCCCCTTCATTTGCTCTGTTCCGGTCTTCGTGCCGATGAAACTTGCTAGCTATAGGTGTCTTCAATCATCAGTATGCGTGACTACTATGCGTCTCCCGTTCGAAAGGGTTACATCTATAAATATGCATGCATTTGCATATTTATAACCGTGATTCTTTCGAATTGTCCAACATTATCCATGGACATCCCAAGTATGTGTAGATTGGGTTCGTTTTTGCATATGCTCTGCTCCGGATCCGATGAAGAATTTCGTCAGTGCCTCCCTCTTGTTCTCTGGGTACACATCCTCTCTGCTTATTCCCGAGACGTGTATCAGGAGAACATCAGGGAGGTGCTGCCAAAATTTTGCGTTGGATCTGGAGCAGAGCATGGGAAAACGAACCCAATCTACACATACTCGGGTGGGATTAGGACTTATCTTTACCTATTAGCATCTAGGTTGCATGAACGTAATAAAAGTGACAAACTCCATTAACTGATGAATATATACATGCTGATTTATATATATATATATATATATATATATATATATATAATATTTCTTATGTGTCCAGTAGCTAGGCAAGATGACTGATCGTGCGTGGATGTACACCGGTCACACTAGTCAGAAAGACATGACCATTGAATGGTTAACAAAAACCAAGGGGTTTCCGAGATCCGGATTTGCAAATGGCAAGAGAACAACATGGTGCCTCTATGCCGGGTGTAACAATTGGCACAAGAGGACAGAGGATGAAATGGGCAAACGCCTGCAGAAGAGGGGTTTTACGCCAGATTATATAGTGTGGACATTTCATGGTGAGTCTGCCCAACGTGCCAGAGCTAAGGTGCTTCGTCGTTGCACCGATGAGCATGGTACCGGGATGCAAGACATGGTGCATGACTTTGTTGATGCTCGGGACTCGGAGATGAGATGGAGGAATTTGCAAAGGCCTTCAATGAAATGTTGGAGTCTTCAAAACATCCTCTCCACGAGTACACTGAGCTTTGTCAGCTAGATGCCATCTCACAAATAATGGCTCTGAAGGCTCAATTCAACTTGGGCAGAGAATGCTACAACGCAATGATGACAGTATTTGGACGTTTTATACCCAAAGGCCATGTACTACTTGCAAACATGTACCAGTCAGACAAAATCCTCCATGCTCTTGAGATGCCCTATGAGAAGATACATGCATGTGAGAAAGGATGTGCCTTATTTAGGGTTCAGTATGTGGACTTGAACTATTGTCCCATTTGCAAGTCATGCAGGTATGTTGTGGTAGACAACGACATGGGTGAGAAGACGCAGACCAAAATCCCCATTAATGTTCTTCGGTATATCCCAATCATACCAAGACTTGAACGTCTTTTCATGGTCGAAGAGATGGCCAGACAGATGACATGGCACAAAATGGGCAAAAGAACCCAACTAGATGCAGATGGAAAGCTGATGATGGTGCACACATCGGACGGTGAAGCATGGAAGTGCTTCGATGCATTACATGATGACAAAGCGGCAGATCCGAGGCATCCTTGAGTCGGCATCAGCATAGATGGGTTCAGTGTGTTTGGTCTGACGACAGCCCAATAT